>NW_007257569.1:429156-443898 GCF_000164805.1 Carlito syrichta
AAAAAAAAAATGACTGATTTCAGGTGTGGTGGCTCACGCCTATAGTCCCAGCACTTTGGGAGGCAGAGGTGAAAGGATTGCCTGAGCCCAGGAATTCGAGACTAACTGAGCGTAGTGGCACATGCCTGTGGTTCCAGCTACTTGGAGGGCTGAGGTGGGAGGATCGCCTGAGCCCATCGAGGCTGTGGTGACTGTGAGTGTGCCATTGCACTCCAGCCTGGGCAACAGAGTGAGACTCCAACTCAAAATAAATAAATGAATAAATAAAATGGCTAATTTCATGTTATGTGACAATCACTTCGATCAAAATAAATAGATAGATAGAGGATAATTTTTTAAAAATACTTGAGAAATATACCAACCAAATGCAATGTATAAATCTCATTTTGATTCTTAGTCAATCAAAACAATTATAAAAATACATCTTTGAGGCAACTGAGAAACTTGAAATTGAATTGCGTGTTAAGGAATTATTGTTAGTTTGTGAACTAATGGCATTAGGACTGTGTTTTTCATTTATTTTTATTTTTGAGTTGGAGTCTCACTCTATCACCGAGGTTGGAGTGCAGTAGTATGATCATGGCTATCACAGCCTCGACCTACTGGGCTCAGGTGATTCTTCTGCCCCAGCCCTCCAAGTAGCAGGAACTACAGGGGACACCACCATGCTTGACTAATTTTTAAAAAAATTTTTTTTATTGTAGAGACAAGTTCTCATCAAGTTGCCTAGGCCAGTCTCGAACCCACGGGCTCAGGCAATCCTCTCACCTCTGCCTCCCAAAGTGCTGGAATTCCAGGCATGAGCCATCATCCCCTGCAGGACTATGTTTTTAAATTTTTATTTTCAAGGATTCATTCTAAAATATTTACGGGTGAAACAATATGACGTCTGGAATAAATACTTTAAAATACTAAAAAAAAAAAAAGCTCAGAAGGGAAATAATTGAAACAAGATTAGCAAAATTTGGGCATTGATGAGGCTAAGTTATAGGGACATGGACATTCTTGTTACTTTTGTATATATTTGAAATGTTTCATAATGAAACACGCTTTAATCTTGTTTAGGAACCATAGATTTAGCTAATGCCACGTATAGTCTTTCAAGATAGGTGCCTGGGAGGTTTTGGCAAATATGAGAAGAAAGAGAGACAGGGAGAAGGAAAAGCAGGTAGAGAAGAGGAAGGCTAACGGTAATTGAAACCATGACTTCACCAAGACTCACTTCTCCAGGACTTCTTCCTTCAGGAAGAAAGAGAAAACAGCACTTCCTCACTGCACACCTTGCCCCACTCTGACTGCTTTCAGGGGCTGCAGTCACAGGAGACGTGGACGAGGTATAGAGGACACTCAGTGTGTCCCTTCCCAGGGCAGAAGAAACAGCATTCTCAACCCAATTTCCACCAAATGTTTCATGGGTACCATGCACACATGAAATATTGCGGCTATCAGCAGCTCTAAGTTACATCACAGCCTTAAGCAGTGTCTTGTCAATAACTAGGGATGGCATAAAAATAGCCCTTACTAGACTTGGGATCCTGGAGACAGAGAGGGTCTGATACATCATGATTCCTTCTTGATTCCATGAAGTCACAACAGACTTTAGTGGCGTTCATTGCACTGGTGGGGGCCCTAGACTCTTTTTCTGGCTCCGTCACCAACTAGCCGTGTGCATCTGTGCAAGCCAACTCTGATTACCCCGTTAGTAGAATGGGAGTTTGGATGATTTTTCTTATCCCTTCTGTCCCTACATTCGCTCCATTCATTCATTCGTTGCATGTACATTTATTCTATAAATAACTTTAATACACCCACAGTTAGCAAAGCACTCTTAGGCTTTGTTAAACACATAACTCTAGAAAGCCTTCTCTTAGCAGAACCCTCAAATGGTCTCTTAACTCCAAGGGTTGAGTTAATTACTCAAGACTTCTTCTCTAAATGGGAAAGGTGCAACAAATACTTTTCTTAATCCCTAGTCATATGTGCCTCATGGTATAGCCCTAATATTGAAGAAGGGAAATAGCCCTATTTTGCATTTATTGAAGGATAAGGAATTCTTCCTGGATTTGTTTCTTTTCTCTTTATTAAAAAAAAAAAATACTAGCCGGGTGTGGAGGCTCACGCCTGTAATCCCAACACTTTGAGTGGCAGAGGCGAGAGGATTGTGTGAGCCCACAGATTTGAGACCAGTCTGGGCAACATGGCAAGAAGTTGTCTCCACAATAAATAAATAGCTAAATTAGCTGGGCACAGCAGCACACGCCTGTTGTTTCAGCTATTTGGAAGGCTGAGGCAGAAGGATCACCTGAGTCCAGCAGGTGCAGGCTGTGGTGACCATGAGCGTGCCACTGCACTCCAACCTGGGCAATAGCGTGAGACTCTGATTAAAAAAAAAAAAATCCTGGAATTTTGCCATATGGAAGAAAACCTCTGGTAGTACATTTCTGTATCTTTTCCCGGATATAACTTATAATGGTCACATAGTATGCCTTTGTATGCATGCACTATAATTGACTTAATGATTCTCTCCTTAGTTCATTTCTCCTACTATAAACATGTTGGGATGAACATCCTTGGACATACGTCTTTGTTTATTTGATCAAGAAATTCCTAGAAGTGAAATTTCTGGGTCAAAGGAAATGCATATTTAAAGTTTTTATAAGACTGCCAAAGTGCCCTCCAGAAAGACCAGAGCAATTTGTACTCCCACTAGCACTATATGAAAATGTCTGTCATGGCATCTTTCCCAACATCAGAGTTCGCATTTGTTTCCATCTCTGCCCATCCATCCTTCCTGACATTTTACAGGATCTCCTATAATGCTGTGTTTGTAGTTCTATACCCAAAAGACAATCTACCCCACTATCCCTTTCAGGGTATTCAGAGACAGCAGCTTCCTTCCTTCTTCTTTTTTTTTTTTTTTTTTTTGAGTCAGCGTCTCACTCTGTTGTCCAGGCTGAAGTGCAGTGGCATGCTCACAGCCACGCCAGCATCAATCTGCTGAGCTCAGTTGATCCTTCCACCTCAGCCTTCCAAGTAACTGGAACTACAGGCATGTGTCACCACACCCGGCTAATTTTTTTATTTATTGTAGAGATGAGGTCTCGCCAAGTTGCCCAGGCTGGTCTCGAACCCCCGGGCTCCAGCAATTCCCTCACTTTGGCCTCCCAAACTGCTAGAATTACAGGCTTGAGCCACAGCACCTGGCTCCTTCCTCCATATCTGAGGGAACAGGGACCTGCCATTAGGATCCTCCTCGTCATCAGAACAACAGTTGGGAGGACACAGGCAACCTCGGCTGTCCCTTCTCTTTGTCCTACTGCTGCAGAAAGCTGGCTTTCCATTTCAACACCATACTCCCAGCTTCAGGAGGTTGTCATTCAGAGTCTCTATTTAATCCCAAGCAATTAAAAGTTAATTCATCACTGCTCCTGTCTTGGCTATGTAAAATAAAGGCTTTCTGTACTCCAATTCTGCAATTAATCTTGAGTGTTTTTAGTATAGTGTAACTTTACTAAGCAGCTGTGAGTGGCAGGAGAGATTCTGTTTTATTTGAATTCCTTTCTATTATGATTTCCTGCTAACTGCCTGACATATAGTTAGACAAACACAGAGAAAGCACCACACCATAGGTAACTCCATTTTTTATTCTTAAAAGATTCAATTGGATTAATAGGTGTTGGCAAGAACCTATCACATTGGCAGGAATTTTTTCCCCCAGCAAATTAAGTACTTAACTGATTTATTCCTTTGACCAATCTTCCCTCCCCCTCCCCCATCCTCATAACATAACAGTCTTGAGGTTATGAAAATATATGGAGAGAGGTTATGAGAACCAGTAAGGTTCAGAACATACTGTCTGCCAGCCTAAGCTGCCTTCGTGAATGTGTACAAATTCCTATTCCTGTTTTCTGGGCAGAGAACAGACTGTTACATATTGCTCTCAGCTGCATCGTGAGATCGGCTCCTTCTGTAGGGTCCAGGTAGTGTTTCTAGCCAATGCCCCGATATGCGAAATGAGAGTGTTTTATTCCCTCTGAAGAGTACATGGCATGAAAGGCAAGCTTTTTAGAAGGGTCACAGAGGGCTATGGATTTTCGCTGGTTGTAAATCAAGCTGTTGATAAAAAGCAATGAGCTTTCCGGGAAGGTGTGATTTGAAGGAGGCCTGACCCAGGACATAGTGAATATACAACACATTAAATAACAGGCGATGGTCACCTGGACTGCAGCCGGGTGGCTCCAGTAATTTTTAAAGTTGTATATTAAAGACTCCGGGGAGTAATATACAATTACCATCTTGTGGAGAAAGCGCTTCGTGTGCTGGGTCTGAGCGGCAGCTGCTGGAATATGTGACCATCAGAGGATGCCCCTCCTCCTGTTTTGCTTTGAATTCACACCCTCTCCTCCCCAGAAAGGAACAGGCTTAGGGCAATGTTACTCACGTTTTTTGAACACATGCCTTATTCAGATAAACATAAAAATCTCATATGCATACTCCCGCAGAGATCCTAATGGCCCCTATACACACTCAACTTAGAAATCACTACCTTCAGCATACCCCCACCAGCCTAAGATTTTATCTAGCTTTATTTGCAATTGCTTTTATTACAAAAATGATAAAGGATTGTTTTTATTTGTCAAGTGTCTTCAAGTATTGAAAACGGTGTTTCAAACTATATAGTTCTCCCCAGGTTGGATAATGGCCATCCTAGGGGAAGAAGGAAGACCATATTTCTAGTAATCACTAATCTAGATCCTTTTTTCCTGCCCTCTTTCTGTGCATTATTTCTGTATTTAAGATCCTGGCCAAAGGCTCAACTGGTCATTTATGCTTAAATATGAATCTTTCATTCTGTTGGTTCTTAAGAGAGATGTGCAGGAACAGCCTTATTTCTGATCAGAAGAAAGGCTTCTGATGAGGGGAAATTTACATTCAAAGTGGAAGGTTGGACTCCCAAAAGTCCCACACCATGCAGAATCCAAAAACTGCCCAGGCCCAAGCTCCCAAGCTTCTCCAGGGATGCAGCCTGGGAATCGTTTTTTTTTGTTGTTTGTTTGTTTGTTTGTTTTTTAGTCAAAGTCTCACTCTGACACCCAGGCTGGAGTGCAGTGGCATGCTCATGGCCACTGCAGCCTCAACCTGCTGGTTCAGGTGCTTCTTCTGTCACAGCCTTCCAAGTAGCTAGAACCACAGGCATGCACCACTGAGGCTGGCTAATTTTTTAATTTATTGTAGAGAAGAGGTCCAAGTTGCCCAGGTTGGTCTCGAACCCCTGGACTCCGGCAGTCCTCTCGCCTCGGCTCCCAAAGGGCTGGGATTACAGGCGTGAGCTACCATGCCTGACTGGGAATCTTTATGATTGCAAAGTTTCCCAGGTAACCCTGGTGTACATTCAGATTTGTAACCAACCAATTGACTACCTTTCTGGGCTGCTACAAAAAAATGTTTAACATTTTCATCACATTGTAACAGCTCCTCGCATTGTGAATCTCACTTTCCCCTTGAAAAATCCAAATAAATTATTTTCTCATTTCTTTGCTGCCAGGATGTGGGCATGTGACAGGCTCTACCATTCAAATGCAAGCTGTATAAGACTTTGATTCAGAAAAAGCTACCAAAGGAAACAGCCTGGGCACTGGGCATGCATTTTGTTGTTGTTGTTGTTAGCACTGATACTGCAGAAGTAGTGTGTTTCCAGCACTGGCATCAGCGGCTGCAGCTTGCAGGGCAGCTCCCTTGCCAGGCCGGTTCAGCAGTATGGTTCTACAGCACTCTCAATTTTACTGTGTACTGGAACCATCCGAGAAGATGATTTAATATTCTGATGCCTGGGTCCTATTGCAGACAGTATGATTTATCGTGTGGAGCGTAGTAGGCACTCGTTCCCAGGTGATTCCAATGTGTAGCCAAGTCTGAGAACCTCTGGACTTGAGCCTCTGCCTCGTTTCCTTCTGACAATGCTTCATCATTTTCCCGCAATCAAAACAGCCAGAGTGCATTCTGACGTCACAAACTAAGAAGCCTAGCCGGGCCCGGTGGCTCAGCCTGTAGTCCCGCGCCTTTGGGAGGCTGAGGTGAGTGGATTCCCTGAGCCCGCGGGTTCGAGACCCGCCCGGGCGGCAAGACCTCATCTCTACAATAAATCAAAAAATCAGCTGGGCGTGGTAGCGCGTGCCTGTAATTCCGGGTACTCGGAAGGCTGAGGCGGAAGGATCGCCAGAGCCCAGCGAGTCGAGGCTGCGGTGGCCGGGAGCGGCCACTGCCCTCCAGTCTGGGCGACCAAGTGAGACTCCAACTCAAAAGAAAAAGAAAAAGAAAAAGAACTCAAATGGATCAAAGACCCACATGTAAGAGCTGAAATAATAAAGCTCTTAGAAGAAAACATAGGCATACATCTTTGCTGGACACAGTGGCTCACATCTGTAATCCCAGCACTTTGGGAGGCAGAGGAGAGAGGATTGCCTGAGTCCAGGGATTCGAGACCAGCCTGGGCAACTTGGTGAGACCTCATCTCTACAATAAATCAAAAAATTAGCCAGTCGTGGTGGCGTGTGCCCATAGTTCCAGCTACTTGGAAGGCTGGGGTGGAAGGATGACATGAACCCAGCAGATAGAGGCTGTGGTGACTGTGAGTATGCCACTGCACTCTACCCTGGGCAACAGATTGAGACTCAGACTCAAAAAAGAAAGAAAGAAAACACAGGTGTACATCTTTTTGACCTGGAATTTGTCAAATGTTTCTTACGTATGACACCAAAAGCACAAGCAACAAAAGAAAAAAAAATAGATAAGCTGGGCATCATAAGAAGTAAAACAACAACAACAACAACAAAACTTCTGTGCCTCAAAGGACACTCTCAGGAAAGTAAAACGACAATTCATAAAATGGAAAAAAAATTACAACTCATATTTGATAAGGGATTTATATCTAGATATAGAAAACTTTCTACAACTCAATAATAAAAAAAGAAAACCAAGTTAAAATGGCCAAAGGATCTGAATAGATGCTTTTCCAAAGAAGATATTAAAATGTCTAATAAACACATGAAAACATGCTCAACATCATTGCTCTTTAGGAAAATGCAAACAAAACCACAATGAAATACCACTGGGATAGCTATAAAAATAATACAAGTGGTTGGTAAGAATATGGAGAAATTGGAATCCTCATAAACTACTACTGGAACTGTAAAATGGTGCAACCACATTGGAAAATGATGTGGTGATTCCTCAAAATGTTAAACATAGAGTGACCCAGCAGTTTCATTCCTTGGTATGTATCTAAGAGAAATGACAATATATATCCATGTAAAATTGTGTACATTAATGCTCATAGCAGCATTATTTGTAATAGGAAAAAACTGGAAGCAAACCAAATGTCCAACTGATGAGTATATAATTAAAATGTGGGGCGGCAACCCCTTCGGGTCCCTTCCCACTGTGGGTGGTTTTCTGTCCTCTTAATAAATCCTGCTTTCTAAAAATAAATAAATAGAAAATAAAGCATGGAATAATCATAAAACAAAATAGGATTCAGCAATAGAAAAGAATGAAGTGCTGATGCATGCTATGGCATGGATGAAGAGTTAAAATATTATACTGGGCGACAGAGTGAGGCTCCAACTCAAAAAAATAAAATAAAAAATAAAGTTGGACTCTTCCCTAACACCATATAAAAAAATGAACTCGACTGGGCTCGGTGGCTCAACCTGTAATCCCAGCACTTTGGGAGGTGGAGGCAAGAGGATTGCCTGAGCCCAAGGTTCGAGACCAGCCTGGGCAACTTGGCAAGACCTCATCTCTACAATAAATCAAAAAATTTGCCAGACTTGGTGATGCACACCTGTAGTTCCAGCTACTTGGACGACTGAGGCAGATGGATCGCCTGAGCCTGGCCGGTTGAGGCTGTGGTTCCTGTGAGCGTGCTACTGCACTTCAGCCTAGGTGACAGAGTGAAACTCCCACTCAAAAAGAAAAAAGAAAAATAAAAAATAGTTTTTTGAGGGAAAGTTGGGAAAATAATAGCGCATGACTGGTTAGTCTCTTTGCTGTGGTCAGAAAGAAGGTCATGGAAGAGAAGGAATTGTCCTTGGTGTCCTCAAGCTTGTTTCAAGACATGAGAGCTAAAGCCAGGGAGAAACTCTGGTCTGAGCCGACACAGAGCCAAAGGTGATTGATGTGGTAGAACCAATCCAGAGAGCAAGTGCACAATTCCTAAGGAAAGAGGGAATGTAAGAAATGTTTAAGAGCTTTGTGCCACGGAACTGTAAATAGGCATTGCCTCTGAGGAGAGGGCTTGGCTTGGAAAGGGAGAGGGCACTTTTACTTTTTATTGTATTTTTCTTCCATGTCATTAAAATTTCTTACAACAAATATGCATTACTTTTTGATAGACAATTTGAAAATGGACTACTTTGCTTTGGTAAGTGTAAGGATGACTATTTAAATGAGAAAAAGATCAGGAAGAAAACCAAGAAGCAGAAGGGAAAGGAGATAGGAGAGAAAAAGAAGGAAGAATAGAGGACAAACATTATCACTGAAAAGGCATTAGGGGGAGGAAGTACATACATTATTATTTCCAATTTTAAAAAACCAGTTCCAGAAGAATTTTTGTAGTACAGAATAACTAATAAAGACTGCGTCCTTCACTTTGTACTTGCCAACTTAAGTGGTTTTCTCAAGGTTACATAATTAAAGGTAAACTCGAATTTTAGTAAAAGAAAGTTGGGGGCGGGCACGGTGGCTCACGCCTGTAATCCCAGCACTTTAGGAGGTGGAGCCGAGATGATTACCTGAGCCCGGGGGTTCGAGACCAGCCTGGGCAACTTGATGTGACTTCATCTCTACAATAAATCAAAAAATTAACTGGGTGCGGTGGCACGCGCCTGTAGTTCCAGCTACTTAGAAAGCTGAGGCGGAGGCGAGAGGATTGCCTAAGCCCACAGGTTCAAGACCAGCCTGGGAAAACTGGCAAGATCTTGTCTCTACAACAAATCAAAAACTTAGCCGGGCATGGTGGCACACACCTATGATTCCAAATACTTGGAAGGCTGAGGCAAGATAGCCTGAGCCAAGCAGGTCGAGGCTGTGGTGGCTATGAGCATGCCACTGCACTCCAGCCTGGGCAACAGAGTGAAACTCAGATTCAATTAAAAAAAAAATTCGGGTCTTGGGGCCTACTGCCCTTCTTATTCAGTAGGTTTACGTTGGGGTCTAGGATTCTGCACCTGTAGATCTCACGTGTTTCTGTCCAACTTAAGAACGGTTGGATTTGAGTGCTAGAAATAACGCAGACAGGGAGACAGACAGGTGGTTACTGGAAAAGTTCTGGACAGATGCTGGACTACTCAACTGGAATGGTGACAGAAGGAAAAGGACAAATATGATCATGATTATGTAGGTAGAATTGGTAAGATTTGGTGGGTGCTTGACATCCTGTCCCCTGATGCAATTATCAGTTTGTTTTGTTAACAACAGGGTATCCCAGCACCTCATATGGAACATGGTAAAGCTCGATAATTTTTGCTGAATGAATGAAAGAATAAATGAGTGAATGAAAGGACATCAAGGCTAACTCCAGGAGTTTGAGTAAGGTGACTTTAACACTGATGGCTGAAACATCTCACTTTAGGATGTATAACGAGACATTTTTCACAGTTGAATTGGAAAGAATGGTGAGATGTGCACTGCCCTAGGGAGTATGGGAGAGCTTATGCACAAACTTCTCTAGGAAGGGTGTTAGGGCTGGGACAGTAGCGGGAAAACAGGACTGAAGACACTTTTCCTGACTGCAAGTCCTTTTTGCAACTCCAAAATCGAGCTCTGTGAGACATTCAGTCAGGTCATCAGGTCACACTGTGTTCTCTGACTGCAGGAAGGAGGTTGGCAACTAGATGGTCTGAACAAGTCCACATCCACTTCTTCCCCATTGTGACTTTTTTATTTTTATTTTTTGAGTTGGAGTCTCACTCTGTCACCCAGTCTGGAGGGCAGTGGCACGCTCACGGTCACAGCAGCCTTGACCTGCTGGGCTCACGTGATCCTTCTGCCTCATCCTTCCCTAGCTGGAATTATAGGCACGTGCCTCCATGCCTGGATAATTCTTTGATTTCTTATAAGAGTTGAGGTCTTGCCAAGTTGCCCAGGCTGGTCTCCAACCCATGGGCTCAAGCAATTCTTTCACCTCGGCCTCCCAAAGTGCTGGGATTATAGGCATGAGCCACCATGCCTGGCCCATTGTGGCTTTTAGTGAGGTTAACTCACCTCTCACCTTCAGTCACCATCCATTGATGGAGTTGGCCTCATTCACCCATTTATCAGGTATACTCTAGCTCCTGCCAGCTCATTCCTCCTTTCCGCCTATCAAATCCCTCCTCTCCGCAACCTCTACCCTGATCACCACCTGTATTTACTTGGTCCTTGACCTCTGATCCCTGCCTCCCTTTCACAGGAGAGGCTGGGGGGTTTCTGCTGGCTGGACTCTGAGCATCCTCCCAGAAATGTGTTTATATTTTTCCTCTGCTCCTAGCCACCCTGAGCATCAACTTCCAGGCTGGGACCCCACAAGACCAGCTTCATTCTCCCCAGAGGAAGGATCAAACAAGCATACAACAGAGAGCTTTGAAAAAAGAAAAGAAAAGGCTCCTATAGGCTTCTCTGTCACCCTACAGGAGAAACCAAGATATGTGGTCCATTTTTGTTTAAGCTAAATCACACCTGGGTCAACCCTACCTATAGATCAGACAGAACACCATCTTCCTATGGAATCTGGGGGGTTAGTTAAAAAAAAAAAAAAAAAGGAAGAGGAGGAGAGGAAGAAGGAAAGGAAAAAAGAAGGACGGGAAAAGAAATGGGCCACCCTCGTACCCAGGTGCTGTATTGCATTGGAACTAGCCATGTGACTGTGAGCAAGTCATCTGGCCTTAAATGACGTTGACTTGGCCAGATGGTGTCTACTTCACTAGTTCTAACTCTAACATTCTTTGATCTAGTAAATGTAATCGCTTTGTTTCTGATCCCTCTACCCTAAGGTAGAGAAGTTGGGGGTGGGAAGTGCCCACTAAGATTGGGGAAAAACATGGAAATGGCACATTCCTTTCTCTCTGGGTGATTATGAAGGGGGAAAGCCAGGTGACCACGAGCAGTGGCCAGGCCGCAGTAGCTTGCCTGAAAAGGGTCTCCATAGCCACGGGCACCTGATGTGAGATCCGGGAGCCAAGAGCTGGAGCCAAATGAAGGTCAGAGGATCTAGGAACTTGTGAAGGCCATGAGCAGCAGTGTCAGTACAAAAATGGAAAGTGATGGAAAATCCCAGGAATATAGGGCTTTGCTGAGTTTCTAGTCCCTGCTTTTGGTAGTCAGGCACATTCAAGGGAACCAGGATGGAACTGGGCATGCTGAGGTTGTATCCTGGATGCCGTGGCATCTCACAGAGTTTATTAAGTAGCTATTATATGATCTGATTTCTCTTCCCCAAACCCCATGCCTAGAGAAGTAACATTCTGCTATTATTGATCTTCTCAGGGTTAGATGGATGCAACTGGAGACCCTCTCCCTCTCTCCCAACCAAGTGTTTTTGAATGAAAGATCTACATCTCCAATCTTCAAAGGAAATGGTGGATGCTGGATAATGCTATTTCAAAAAAGGAAGAGAGCGATGGGTATTTGTGAGGCCAAGGGACCAGGTATCGTCTTCATGGAGAAAACAAGTTTTTCAGGAGTGCGAACTTCTGGGTCTTCAGATATGTGACAATGTCGCATGTACAGGTTGTCATATGGCATTCTGTGCTTCCATTCTCTATCTGTGAGGCATGCTGCCACTTAGAAAGACAGGTCTTTTTTTTTTTTTTTTATTGGAGTCTCACTCTGTTGCCCAGGCTGGAGTGCAATGGCACTCTCACAGCCACCACAGCCTCCATGTAGCTGGAACTACAGACATGTGCCATCACGCCCAGCTAATTTTTTAAGACATTTATTGTAGAGATGAGGTCTCGCCAAGTTGCCCACGCTGGTCTCGAACCTGTAGACTCAGGTAAATCCTTTCACCTTGGCCTCCCAAAATGCTGGGATTATAGGTGTGAGCCACCAAGCCTGGCCTAGAAAAACAAGTCTTTATTGTAAACTTTTACTCTTTTCCTATTTCAAAATATTTTTTTTCCTATCTTATATCTCATCTCCCATTCTTCTATTTCTTGACATCAACTTTTTCTCTATTTTTTTGAGTCGGAGTCTCACTCTGTCACCCAAGCTAGTGTGCAGTGGCACACTCTGCCACTGCAGTCTCCACCTGCTGGGCTCAAATGATCCTTCCAACACAGCCTTCCTAGTAGCCAGAACCACAGGCACACACCACCACACCCAGCTAATTTTTTAATTTTTTGTAGAGACGAGGTCCCACCAAGTTGCCCAGGCTGCACTCAAACCTCTGGGCTCAGGCAATCCTCTCGCCTCTGCCTTGCAAAGTGCTGGGATTACAGGCATGAACCACCATGCCCAGCCTGAAATCAACTTTTTAAAAAACACTTTTTGAACATTCAAGCCAATTTTTCACTATTACAAACACTACATAAATAAACATCTTTATACATACATCTTTGTATATTTGTCCAATTATTTTCTGAAGATAAATTCCTAGAAGCAGAATTGCTGAATCAAAAGAAACTGAAGGAATTTAATAAAATTTGCCACACTATCCTTAAAAATTGTAAAAATATATATGCCCATCAGCTAATTATGACAGTACCTTTCCCCATTTGTAACAAATGTTTCCAAATCTTTACTAATCTGAAGAGGTTAAAAAATGTATCTCCTCCTTAAATTAATTTCATTGTCATTATCAAAGGCTTTTGGTTGCATATATTTATTAGTATTTTAGTTTCTTTTGTGAGTTTCTTTTGAATGTTATTTTTCTATTTTTCTTTTTCTTATTTTAATAAACAACAAATTTGTTTATTAATAGGAGCTTTTGATCTCTTCAGCTTACTCTGTTATTCCTTTGTCTCAGTGTGAATGGCAAGTATTTTTTCAGTTCGTTTTATTGTCTTATCTTTGTGGCATTTGTTTTGGTTTGTCTTTTCTGATCATATAAAATTTTATTATTTTTGTTTAGCCAAATCTATCTGATGTTTGCCTTTGGGAGAGAAAATCTTGAAAGAAGCCAGGGGTGAAAAAAACTTATTAATGATGAACCAAATTAAGAATTGCATTGGATTTCTCTTCAGAAAACATGTAAGCAAGAAGAGGATGGAGTGAAATAAAGTACTGCAGAAAAAATCCACAAACCTGGAATTCTGTATCCAGTGAAATTGTCTTTCAAAAGTATAACATAAATAATAACTTCTTCAGGCAAAAAAAAAAACCTGAAATAATTTGTCACTTTTAAACCTGCCTCACAAGAAGTATTAAAAGAAATTCTTCAGAGCTGAGCATGGAAGCTCATGCCTACAATCCCAGCTCTTTGGGAGGCAGAGGTGAGAAGACTGCCTGAGCCCAGGGGTTCGAGACCAGCCTGGACAATTTGACAAGACCTCATCTCTACAACAAATTAAAAAATCAGCCAGGCATGGTGGAACACACTTGTGGTTCCAACTACTCGGAAGGCTGAGGCGGAAGGATTACCTGGGTGACAGAGTGAGACTCCGGCTCAATAAATAAATAATAAAATGGAGCAGACTTCAGAATAAGGGAAATTATTAGGGAAGAGGGATATGACATAATGACAAAGATGTCGATTCTCCAAGAAAGCCTAACAATCCTTAATGTACATGCACCTAACAACAGCATGTCAAAATACGCGAGATAAGCCGGGCTCGGTGGCTCAGTTTGTAATCCCTCGCTTGGGGAGGCTGAGGTGAGTGGATTGCCTGAGCCCGCGGGTTCGAGACCCACCTGGGCAACTTGGCGAGACCTCATCTCTACAATAAATCAAAAATCAGCCAGGCGTGGTAGTGCGCGCCTGTAGTTCCAGCTGCTTGGAAGGCTGAGGCAGAAGGATCGCCTGAGCCCAGCAGGTTGAGGCTGCAATGATCTAGAGTGGCCACTGCACTCCAGTCTGGGTGACAGAGTGAGACGCCAACTCAAAAAAAAAATACGCGAGACAAAAACCAAAGGAAATGAAAGGAGAAATAGATGAATCGACTATTATCCTTGGAAACTTGAACACTTCTCTATTAGTAATTGGTAGATTCGGTAGGCAGAAGCTCAGCAAAGATACAGTTGAACTGAACACCATCAATTAACTGCATCCAATTGACATTTATAGAAAACTTCATTCAACATAGTACATATAATTTTCAAGCTCAGATGGAATATTCACCAGGATAGACCATGAAACACATTTAGGGCCATGAAACACACTATAACAAATTTAAAGGAATATAAATTGTACAAATCATGCTCTCAAACCACAATAGAAGTAAACTAGAAATCCACAATAAAAACATGGGGCCAGATGTGATGGCTCATGTCTGTAATCCCAGCACTTTGGGAGGCCGAGGCAGGAAGATTGCTTGAGCCCAGGAGGTCAAGGCTATAGTGAGCCATGATCATGCCACTGCACTATAGTCTGGGTGACAGAGTGGGACCCTGCCTCAAAAATAATAATAATTTTTTAAATGTGAGTAAAAGAATAAGTCTCAAAAATTAAAAATATTTGGAATTAGCCAGGCCCAGTGGCTCAGCCTATAATCCCGCGCCTTGGAAGGCTGAGGTGAGTGAATTGCCTGAGCCCGCGGGTTCGAGACC
>NW_007257569.1:444136-467550 GCF_000164805.1 Carlito syrichta
GGAGCCGCCACTGCACTCCAGTCTGGGCGACAGAGTGAGACTTCAACTCAAAAAATATATATTTTTTTTATTGAATGAAAATGCAACGTATCAAAATTTGTAGGATGCAGCTAAAACAGTGCTAAGAGGAAAATTTATAGCATATTTTTAAAAAAAGAAGAAGAAGAAAGACCTAAAAAAATCTTCTGGGTTTCCACTTTAGGACACTAGAGGAAAAAAAAGCAATATAAACCTGAAGCAAACAGAAGACAATGGAAAAAAAAATTAGATCAGAAATCAATGAAATTGAAGACAGAAAAGCAATAGAAAAAAATCAATGAGACCAAAATCCAGTTATTTGAAAAGATCAATATTTGCCTTTGAAATGTGTTTTTTGCTGAGTGCAGTGGCTCAAGCCTATAATCCCAGCACTCTGGGAGGCCAAGGCAAGAGGATTGCTTGAGGTCAGGGGTTCGAGACCAGCCTGGGCAATTTGGTGAGACCTCATCTCTACAATAAATCAAAAAATTAGCCAGGTGTGGTGGCATGCACCTGTGGTTCCAGCTACTTGGAAAGCTGAGGCAGAAGGATCACTTGATCCCAAGAGGCTGAGGCTGCAGTGACCATGATCATGCCAGTGCACTCCCATCTGGGCAACAGAGTGAGACTCTGACGAGAAAAAAAGAAAGACAGAAAGAAGGAAAGAAAGAAAGAGAGAGAGAGGGAGGGAGGGAGGGAGGGAGGAAGGAAGGAAGGAAGGTGTCTTTGTAAGCTGTCTCTTTACTAAAGAATAATTTACATATCACAAATGCACCCATTGTAAGTGTACAGTTGTAACAACTATAACTCAGAAACATTAGCCACATGTGGCTGGCGAGCACAAAAAATGTGACTAGTGAAGCATAGAAAATACATTTGCTTTACTCTGTATACTTTATTAAGGGAAAAGTCATATAAAATTTACATCTCAATCATTATAAAGTGTGCAACTGAGTGACTTTTATTACCTTTGAGATGTGGTATAACCATCATTTCTGTCTTAGTCCATTTTCTGTTGCTTATAACAGAATACTTGAAACTGGGTAATTTATAAAGAAAGGGAATGTATTTCTTACAGTTATGAAGAGTGAGAATTCCAAGGTGAAGGGGTTGTGTCTGGTGACAGCCTTCTTGCTGGTGGGGACCTTCTGAAGAGTCCTGAGGAGTGACAGGGTATCGCTAGGTGAAGGGGTTAAGCTTGTGAATGTGCTAGCTCAGATCTCTTTTTCTCTTCCTATAAAGCCACTGGTTCCCCTCTCATGATAATCTACTAATCCGTCAATTGATTAACCAATTCATAAGGGCAGAGACCTAAGGATCCAATCACCTCTTAAGGGTTTCACTTCTCAATGCTACCGTATTGGGGGGTTACATTTCAACATTGGTTTTGGAGTGGACAAATATTCAAACAGCAGCAATCTCTGCCTGGTTCCAAAATATTTTCATTACCCTAAAAGGAAACTCTGCCCCGACAAGCAGTCACTCTCCATTTTCTCTTTTTTCCTGTCCCAGGAACCACTAATCTGCTTTCTGTCTCTTTGGATTTCTCTATTCTGGATATGCATTTAAAAGGAATGATACAGGCCAGGCGCAGTGGCTCAAGCCTGTAATCCCAGCACTTTGAGAGGCAGAGATGAGAGGACTGCCTGAGCTTGGGGTTTGAGACCAGCCTGAGCAACATGGTGATACTCACCAAAAAAAAAAAAAAATAGCCGGGCTCGGTGGCTCAGCCTGTAATCCCACGCTTTGGGAGGCTGAGGTGAGTGGATTGCCTGAGCCCATAGGTTTCGAGACTCGCCTGGGCAACTTGGCGAGATCTCATCTCTACAATAAAATCAAAAAATTAACCGGGCGTGGTGGCACACGCCTGTAATTTCGGCTACTCGGAAGGCTGAGGCAGAAGGATCGCTGGAGCCCAGCAGGTCGAGGCTGCGGTGGCTGGGTGCGGCCACTGCACTCCAGTCTGGGCGACAGTGAGACTCCAACTCAAAAAAAAAAAAAAAAAATTAGCCGGGCATGGTGACACATGCCTGTGGTTCCAATTACCTGGAAAGCTGAGGCAGAAGGATCATCTGAGCCCAGCAGGTCAAGGCTGTGGTGACCATGAGGGTACCACTGCATTCCAGCCTGGGCGACAAAGTAAGACTCTAACTAAAAAATGAAAATAAAATGAATAATGCAAGATGTGTCTTTTTTATCTGACTTCTTTCACATAGCATACTGTTTTCTTTTCTTTTCTTTTTTGAATTGGAGTCTCACTCTGTCATTTTGGGTCACATCTACATTTTTGGCTGTTGTAAATAGTGCCACTATTGAACATTCGTGTTCAACTTTTGTTAGAAAGCCTGTTTTCAATTATTTTGGGTATACTGCTTGCCTAGAAGTGGAATTCCTAGGTCAATATGGTAATTCTATATTTAAATTCTTGAGGAACTGCCAAACTATTTTCACAGTGATTGTACCAGTTTACATTCCCACCAGCAATGTACAAGAATTCTAATTTCTCCACATCCTCACCAACACTTGTTATTTTCCTTTAACAAAAAAAATTGTCATCCTGGTGAATGTAGTGTCTCATTATGGTTCTGACTTGCATTTCCCTGTGACTAATTGTGTTCTGTATTTTTCATGTGTTTGCCAGCCATTTGTAAGTCTTTGGAGAAATGTCTGTCTTGTTCTTTGCCCATTTTGGAATTCAGATGTTTGTCCTTTTGTTGTTGAGTTGTGAAAGTTCTTTATATATTCTATTTTTCTTTTTCTTATTCTTTTCCTTTTTTTTTTTAGTAAGAGTCTCACTGTGTCATCCAGGCTGGAGTGCAGTGGCATGCTCACAGTCACTGCAGCCTCGACCTGCTGGGCTCAGGCAATACTTCCACCTCAGCTTTCCAAGTAGCCAGAATCACAGGCATGAGCCACCACACCCAGCTAATTTTTTAAAATTTTTATTGTTGAGATGCGGTCTCGTCAAGTTTCCCAGGCTAATCTTGAACCCATGGGTTCAGGCAATCCTCTTGCTTCTGTCTCCTAATGTGCTGGGATTACAGGCAAGAGTCACCACACTTTTATATTTTAGAATATAAAAGTACTTTATATATTCTAAATACTAGATCTTATCAGCTATACAATTTTCAAATACTTTCTTCCATTCTATTAGTTATCTTTTCACTCTTAATGGTGTCCTTTGATGCACAAAAGTTTTTAATTTTTATGATGCACAGTTTACCTACTGTAGTTCTTACATTTAGGTATTTGATGCATTTTGAGCTTATTTTTGTATACAAGGTAAGATGGGAGGCCAACTTTGTGCTTTTGCATGTGGCTATCCAATTGTCCTGAACACCATTTGTTGAAGAGACTATTCTTTTTCCGCTGAATGGTCTTGGCACTTTTGTTGAAAATGAATTGGCCATAGATTTATTAGTTTATTATGGACACAATTCTATCCCATTGAGATATAAATATATTTTTCCGCCAAGTACCACACTGTTTTGATTACTGTGAATTTGTAGAAATAAAATTTTAATAAATTTAAGTTTAAACAATCACATGGGTAGGGCTACCATATTGAATGGCACAGAATTAGATGATTTTTTTTCTGACTAATTTAGACAGTTGTAAAACCATCACCACAATCCAATTTTTTTTTTTTTTTTGAGTTGGAGTCTCATTCTGTTGCCCAGGCTGGAGTGCAGTGGCACACTCACAGCCACTATAGCCTTAATCTGTTGAGCTCAGTGATCCTTCCGTCTCAGTCTTCCAAGCTGGAACTATAGGTGCACGCCACCATGCTCAGCTAATTTTTTGATTTATTGCAGAGATGAGATCTCACCAAGTTTCCCAGGCTGGTCTTGAACCCGTGGGCTCAGGCAATCCTTTCACATTGGCCTCCCAAAGTGCTGGGATTATAGGCATGAGCCACTGCGCCTAGCCACAATCCAATTTTAGAACACTTCTATCACAGGATCCTTTTACATTTTTAATTTCTGTTCATTCTTCTTTCCATCCTCTTGACTTTTCATTTTGCTCCAATTAGATTTTAGCCATGATCCAGTTTTTACATATATGTATAACCTTAAAATTCTTATCAGAATTCATAACATTTTGGATTAATGTGCTGGCCGTTTCTCCTTTGTACTGTTAACTGAGATCAGGGTAAAGAGAAAATGAGAATTTTGCTTGAGAATGGAAAGGGAAGAAATCAGGAAGTATAGGTCATATCCTGGGAAAGGTGACAGAGGGGACATCAGAAGCAAGATGGACACACCCAGACCCACTTCTCCAGGTCAGGTAGGGCACAAGTCCTTGAGGACAAACCTCTCCTAGTCAGAGCTCTTTTGATAAATGCTGATTGGGCATGAAATGTTCACTGTTTCAGATTTCTTCTTCTTCCTCGTGCTCCCTTCTAAGATAGCAAATGGCATGCTGAGCTGGGGTATGTTTTGCATGGTAGTGCGGGCACTACCTGGGATCCGTATGATCCTTTGGTTCTTGTTGGTCTTGGTTGTAGAGTGAATGGACCAGACAGTTTCCTGAACTGGAGATGGCTGGGAAAAGGCTAGTCCTAGCCAACTGCTGAGGCTGATGTGCTGACAGCCATAAGTGAGTTCCAGACCCCAATCACGCGCTCTGGGTCCTATTCCCTCCTGCGGAGACTTTCTCTATTCTACCTCCATTCCTGTTCAGCACAATGAGGCTCCCACACCACCTACCAAAATGTCCACATTGACATTCTCTGGGCTTCTTACACTAGAGTAGAAAAGTTTGCATTGAGGTAACCTTTGAGTTATGGAAGAAGCAGTAATGGTATGAGTTCTTCGGGCCCTGTCATTGATGTGTAAAGTAATACAGAAAGTTTTGGGGGGTTTTGTTTATTTGTTTTTTTTAGTGACATCAAGCTTTTACCACAATTTTCTTCCTGGGGAGAAAATAGCTGAGTAATGACTTAGAAAAAAAAAAAAAAAAAGAGTAGGTATCTATCCTTCTGAGGCTCTAAAACCCACTCCTGCAGTGGGTGGGAAGTCCCATGGCAGTGAGATTGAGAGAATACAGAAGTACATCTGGCAATTTATTTTTTTTGGAATCAGAGTCTCACTCTGTCGCCCAAGCTGGAGTGTAGTGGCATGCTCACAGTGATTGTAGCCTCGACCTGCTAGGTTCAGCAATCCTTCCTCCTCAGACGTCCAAGTAGCTGGAACCACAGGCGCACGTCACCATGCCTAACTCATTTTTTGATTTATTGTAGAGACGAGGTCTCACCAAGGTACCCAAGCTGATCTCGAACCACTGGACTCAGGCAATGCAATCCTCTCACCTCCGCCTCCCAAAGTGCTGGGATTACAGGTATGAGCCACTGCACCCAGCCATTTGGCAACATTTTGTAACTCCCTCTGCTTCACTCTCTTTTCCCCATATGCTCCATAATGAAGAGCCGTGTGCCCTTTGTTTACTGTTGCTCCCAAGCTCCTACAACGGTGCCCAGGACATGGGAAAGGCACACAAGTTTCCTGAATGGGTGAATGAATGGGATACAACCTCAGCCAGCATTAGTTTAGAGTGACTTTAGGAAAGTAATTATGCTGCTACTAAAAAATTATAAGGCTGGATGCGGTGACTCACACCTATAATCCCAGCATTTTGGGAGGCAGAAGTGAGAGAATTGCCTGAGACCACAGGTTTGAGACCAGCCTGGGCAACTTGGCGAGATCTCATCTCTACAATAAGTCAAAAAATTAGCTGGGCGTGCTTGCAAATGCCTGTAGTTCCAGTACTCGGAAGGCTGAGGTGGAAGGATCGCCTGAGCCCAGGAAGTCAAGGCTGCGGTGGCCATGAGCCTGCCACTGCACACCAGCCTGGGAGACAGAATGCGACTTCAACTCAAAAAAAATATTATAAAATCAGTCCAGGCTCAGTGTCTCATACCTATAATCCCAGCCCTTTGGGAGGTCAAGGCAGAAAGTTTACTTGAGCTCAAGAGTTTGAGATCAGCCTGGTAAACATAGCAAGATCCCATCTCTACAAAAAATTTTTTAAATAGCTGGGTGTGGTGGTACATGCCTGTAGTTCCAGCTACTTGGGAGGCAGAAGCAGGATTGCCTGAGCCTAGGCGGTTGAGGCTGCAGTGAGCCATGATAGTGCCACTGCACTTCAGCCAGGACGACAGAGTGAGGCCCTGACTCAAATAAAATAAGATAAAATAGAATTATAAATCCAAGCAGGGATGAGTTTCCAACCACCTATGACATATGTTTGCTCATGCCATTATTTTCTCAGAGTTTAGAGTTAACTGTTTCATCTGTTTATTGATCAATACTATGTAAAACTAATACACATATTTCTTCAATCTCTTTGCTCACCAAAGGGAGCTGCTGCACAGATAATTCAAGATATCAGATAAATTTGTACTTGATATGCACATTTTTTAGAGTGAAGAAAGTCTGGCCCTAAAGTTAATTTTAACCAGTTGGACGTTAAATGCAAATTATATGCTTTTATTAATACTGCTGTTGCCTAGAGAAAAAAATTCCCCCTACCGAGTTTCTTTTTATTTATTTGTTTATTTTTTTGATTTGAAGTCTCACTCTGTCACCCAGGCTGGAATGCAATGGCAGGCTCACAGCCACCTCAGCCTCAACCTACTGGGATCAGGCGATCCTTCCACTCCAGATTTTCAAGTAGCTGGAACTACAAGCGCACACCACCACACCCGGCTAATCTTTTGATTTTTTATAGAGATGAGGTCTCGCTGTATTTCCCAGGCTGGTCTCAAACCCCCGGGTTCAGGCAATCCCAAGTGCTCCCAAGTGCTGGGATTATAGACATAAACCACCACACCCCATCTAATTTTTTTATTTATTGTAGAGGCAAGGTCTCCCCAAGTTGCTCAGGCTGGTCTCAAACCCCTGGGCTTAGGCAATCCTTTTTCCTCAGCTTCCTAAAGTGCTGGGATTAAAGGCATGAGCCTCTCTGCACCCGATCCCTACTGAGTTGCTATAAGTATTCAGAATTTTCTGATTCTGCAAGTAATATGAACTTATTACAGACATTTTTAAAAATTACTTATGACCAGAATTTTTGTTTGTTTTTGCTGAGTGGAGTGATATATGCATATTTGGATATGTTAATTGTTCTCCATTAAAAAAGGAAGCGTTGCTGGGCACAGTGGCTGACGTCTATAATCCCAGCATTTTGGGTGGTGGAGACAAGAGGATTGCCTGAGACCACGGGTTCGAGACCAGCCTGGGCAACACGGTGAGACCTCGTCTCTACAATAAATCAAAAAATTAGCTGGGTGTGGTAGCACACACCTGTAGCTCCAGCTACCTGGAAGGTTGAGCAGAAGGATCACCTGAGCCCAGCAGGTCGAGGCTGCGGTGGCCAGGAGCGTGCCAGTGCACTCCACCCTGGGCGACAGAGTAAGACTCTAACAAAAAAAAAGAAACGCTGGGCTCGGTGGCTCAGCCTGTAATCCCACGCCTTTGGGAGGCTGAGGTGAGTGAATTGCCTGAGCCCGCGGGTTCGAGACCCGCCTGGGCAGGAAAGACCTCATCTCTACAATAAATCAAAAAATCAGCCGGGCATGGTAGCGCATGCCTATAATTACGGCCACTCGGAAGGCTGAGGCGGAAGAATCGCTGGAGCCCAGCAGGTCGAGGCTGCGGTGACCGGGAGCGACCACTGCACTCCAGTCTGGGCAACAGAGTGAGACTCCAACTCAAAAAAAAGAAAGAAAGGAAGGAAGGAAGCGCAATCCAGAGACCTGGATAGGCTAGAACCGAGAAAGCCAGAAACTAGCCAGTCTAGGTACTGCCCAGGAGAAGAATAACAAAGGGAAACCTTGTTTGACCTGTGGCTTGAAATAATTGAGAAACGGGCAGGAAAAAAAAAAGGAAGTGCTGTGGACTGTACGGTGGACTGTACGGTGTGAAATTCTCCTTTCTCTTTCCTACAAAACCTTCAGTAAAATGCAACGTTTGGTGCGAATGGAGCCCTCCTGGGGAGCTGGAGAGGTATTGAATCCTGTTTCATGACAAGCTCAAGACTATGTATGACAGGACCTTTCAATTAGCCCAAGGGACTAACATAGAAAAATGTAAATACTCTGTTTCCACTTCACAGAAAAAAACAATTTTGACTAGTGATTATGTTTCTTTTCTTGTTTGATGTATGTATGTGTTATGTGAACGTATAGTTAATAAAATGGGCATTTTATAAATTAATTTTCTAGTCTGCATTTTCACCTAACATTAAATATGACCATTCAATGGCACCAAATAGTCTTCAAAAATATATTTAGTGGCTGTATAATAATCAATGCATGGCTGGGTATGGTGGTTCACGCCTGTAATCCCAACACTTTGGGAGGCTGAGGCAGGAGGATTGCTAGAACCCAGAAATTTGAGACTAGCCTGGGCGACATAGTGAGACCCCATTTCTATTAAAAATATATGTGTGTGTTTATGTATGTAAATATATTTTTTTCTTTTTTTCACGTAAATATATATATTTTTGCATAATATATATATATTTATGTGAAAAAAAGAAAAATAATCAATGCAGATGTACCAAAGTTTAATAATGTCTACTATATTAGCCGGGCGTGGTAGCGCGAACCTGTAGTTCCTGCAACTTGTAAGGCTGAGGCGGAAGGATTACCAGAGACCAGCAGGTCGAGGCTGCGATGGCCGGGAGTGACCACCGCACTCCAGTCTGGGCGACAGAGTGAGACTCCAACTCAAAAAATAATAATACTAATGTCTACTATAGATATATATTGGTTACCAATTTTTTATTATTATAGGAATCTTGCCTGGCGCAGTGGCTCATGCCTATAATCCCAACAGTTTGGGAGGCTGAGGTGAGCCCACAGGTTCGAGACCAGCCTGGGTAACTTGGCAAGACCTCATCTCTACAATAAATTTAAAAATTAGCCGAGTGGGGTAGTGCGTGCCTGTAGTTCCAGCTACTTGGAAGACTGAGGCAGAAGAATTGCCTGAGCCCAGCAGGTGTCGAGGCTATGGTGACCGAGAGCATGCCACTGCACTCCAGCCTGAGTGACACAGTGAGACTCTAGCTCAAAAAAATAAATAAATAATTTTAAAAGATTTTTTAAAAGAATATACAAAGGGTGCCAAAAAAACTGAACATTCTAAAAAAAGGACAAGACTATTAAAATTGTAATTCTCACTATATATCGATAACAAAAGATGGCTACAAGTCACAGTTGACATCTGCAATTACAAAAGGTGCTCAAAGTGGTTTCCATCAGCATCCAGACACTTGTGATTATGGCGAACATCTCTTAACATCCCTTAAAATGTGTATATATATTTTTGGCACCCCCAGTATTATAAGGTAAGTTTACATGAGTGTCCACGATTCTCCTTCCCTTAGCATAGAATTCAGGAAGTCACAGGATATGAAATGTTTTTAAACTCCTCTTTCATTTTGCTATTTTGCCAAAATGCCTTTTAGAATGAGTCATTTATACTCAAACCAACACAACAACAAAAAGATGATTTTCACCTGTTTTTGTACTTTATATAAGTGGAATCCTAAAGTGTGTCTTTTTTTTTTTTTTTTTTTGAGTTGGAGTCTGTCACTCTGTCGCCCAGGCTGGAGTGCAGTGGTACGCTCACAGCCACCACAGCCTCGACCTGCTGGGCTCCGGTGATCCTTCTATCTCAGTCTTCCAAGTAGCTGGAACTACAGGCACGCACCACCACGCTCGGCTAATTTTTTGATTTATCATAGAGATGAGGTCTCACCAAGTTGCCCAGGCATGTCTCGAGCCCGTGGGCTCAGGCAATCCTCTCACGTGAGATTATAGGCGTGAACCACTGCGCCTGGCCAGGTATGTACTATTTTGAGTCTCTTTCCCACAATATTACGTGTGTGATTCATTCATGTTGTTGAATATAGTTGTAGATTGTCCCTACTTATTGCTGATAGAACCTATTGTGTGAGTATACTACGTTTAATTTATCCATTGAAGGGCATTTGCGCAGTTTTCCATTTAATGCTATTATGAGTAGTGTTGCTATGATATGTCTTTTGGAGAACACATGTTCATATTTCTTTTCTTCTCTTTTGTTTTTAAAGTCAGGGTCTCACTCTTGTCACCCAGTCTGGAGTACAGTGGTAGGATCATGACTCACCACAGTCTTGACCTCCTGGGTACAAGCAATTCTTCCTTCTCAGCCTTCACGAGTAGCTGGGACAACAGGTATGTGTCACCACATCCAGATAATTTTTTTTTTTTTTTTTGGTAGAGATGGAGTCTTGCTGTGTTGCCTAGGCTAGTCTCAAATTCCTGGGCTCAAGCAGTCTTCCCACTTTGGCCTCCCAAGTGCTGGGAAGTATGAGATACCATGCCTGGTCCATGCCCACATTTCTGCTGAACGTACCGTTTTAATTACTGCAAAGGAGATAATCATCTTCTGCAGAAGTACCGTTTTACCTAGGCAAGGAATTGCTGGATATACACATATTTGGTTTAATAAATATTGCCAAACAGTTTTCCAAAGTGATCATAGCGATTTACACCCCATCAGTAAAGTGTAAGAGTTAGAATTGCTTCACATTCTTGTCAATATTTGGTATTAATAGACTTTTCCACTTTAGCCATTTTAGTGGATGTGTAAGGGTGTCTCATTGTGGTATTGATTTGAATTTTCCTGAAAACAACTATTGAGCACCTCTTCATATGGCTATTCACCATATACTCGCTTATGAAGTAAGTGTTGAAATCTTGGTGTATTTTTCTATCCAGTAACTTGAAGACATGTATGTGAATATTTGTTTTTGCTCTACAGATTTCCTTTTTCACTCTCTCAGTGATGTCTTTGGATTAACGGAAGTCTTTTTGTTTATTTGTTTTTGCTTTAATCTGGTCATTTATCAGTTTTTTTCTTTAGTGGTAAGTACTTTGGTGCCTGCTCAAATAATCTGTTCATTAGAAGATCATGAAGATGCTCTTCTATGTTTCCCTCTCAAAGTCTTATTGTTTAGTCTCTCACATTTAGATCTATAATCCACTTGGAATTGATTTTGGGATATGATGTGAAGGAGAGGTCCAAGTACATTGTATCCCATACAGATAGTTAATTCACCCAGCACCAGTTAATAGACCACATTTTACCCGCTGCCCTACAATATTTATTGCCTTTATCATTAATCAGGTGACCATACGTACGTGGTTCTGTTTCTGGATTCTCCATTCTGTCCCATTGGTTGATTGCTTTGTGTATCAGGGTGTCTTCATTATTATGATATCTCATAAGTCCTTCAGTTTGTTCTTCCAGATTGCCTTGTTTGCCCATTTTAATGATGGGACAGTAGCAATTTTTTATTATTGCTATGTAAGAACTTTTTATGGCTAAGCATATTACTCTTTGCCTGTTATTTGTGTTATAAGTATTTTCCCACTTGTCATCTGACTTTTGATTTTATTTATAGTTTCTCTTGCCACAGAGAAGTATGACATTTTTACAAAGTGAAGTCTATGGCTATTTTATTCGGTGTTCTCTCCCCATCCTACTATTTTTATATTTAGAAGTTTTGCCTCAATCTCCATTAAGTTTAAACATAGTGTTTATGTTTAAAATACTGAGAACAGTGACCACATGAACCTAAATATCTTTTTCTATAAGATAATCAAAAATTCTCCTCACTTTCTAGAGTAGGAAATTTAGATTCAGGGAAGGTTTGGGAGGATAAGTACTGTTTAAAATTAGAAAAATGTGAATTCTGAGACAGCATTTGCTTACTTCCCCGAATTGTACTCTCATAGGTCAGTTTCTCTTGGTAGAAAAAAATGTTCCTAGTATTTCATCTGATTTTTCTGGGCAGGGGAGAGTCCCAATCACAGAATGGATTGCTGTGTTAGGGTTAGAGGGAGTTAGCGGGGCCTGAGTTTCAAAGCCTGGAGCTGGGACTGACAACCAAGGAGTAACCCTCCCATCCCCAGACAGTATCCCTGCTTCAGAAGTACCGTTTTAATACTGTGGCTCACAGGAGGTTGCCTGAGAGCTATTGGCCAAATTATGAGGTTTATAAATATGCCTGACCAATATGGCAGTGGCATCTCAACTCACAGAATTCTCATCGTCTCCTCTCAAAATGCAGGGGGAAAGATGGTAGCTTGGTTATCTGATTTCTTTTTCACAAAACCAAACCCTTAATGTGATTATTAAGAGGCGGGATGGAAGCCCAACTGATGAGACAGAAATATGGTTTTCATTCTAGCTTTATTTTAATCCTGTGCTCTTTTTTTTTTCTTTACAGGAAAAAAAAAATACGAGGAAGACATAAAATCCCTCTTGGCACTGGGTGTGTTGTATTTAGTTCTTGGCCAAAGAGAGTTTTATGGGAAAGTTTGCTGTGTGCCAGCAACGCATTTTCTTTTCTCCATCCATTGTTTTAAAAACAAAAACAAAAACATTAACCGAGACAAAAATCTGCCATCTCCCACAAAAAAAGAAAGAAGAAAACTCATAGAGCTACTTGCCTTAATATGAAACTTTTTATAATTTAGTCTTTCCCCAAAGTGAATGCCTAGGACTGATTGCAGTTATGAAACATTGAAAACTTTGGCTTTTCAGTCACTTACTGTCCTGTTCAGACATCCTTGGAGGAAAGCCAAAAGGGATTGAAATCTTTTAAAAGGCTAAAAGATGATTATCTCCTTTGGCTCTACTATGTGACTCTCTAAATTTCTAGCATTCAAAAAAGCTAGACTAAGCCAGTTTAGATGGTGACAGATTTTTTTTTCCTTCTCCTTAAAATTATGTTAAATTATGTTCATATATTCACATACAGTCTCATATTTGAGATTAACTGCAATAAACTGCAGCCTTTGTAGATTGTTATTTTAACAGTGCAGGGAGAGCTCAACTGCCCTTGGATGACTCCATCTACTATCTAAAATCTGAGAGTTTATACTGGAGTTTCACCTTTTAATGAGGTTTTCCCAGGATAAAATACAAATGCTCTCAAAGGTTAATACCAATTATTGTTACCTCTGCATGAACGACTTTTCCAGACCTTCTCTCTGGGGCCAGTTTTGACAGGAAAAAGTTACACGCTCTGCTGGGAGCCAGTCTCAAGTTAGGGAGCTGAGCAGGGAGAATGAAGCAGCAGGAAGAAGATGAAAAGACTCAACCAGAAAACAGACACAATGCAGCCCAGCGTACACCCATGCAAAAGCACACCTGTGTTTTATGCCTCCTTTCTCCTTCCAACAAGATAAGCAAACCTCTTCTCAACAAGGATAAAGTTGGAATAGGGAGAAAAATAAAAAACCACATTTTGGAAGGGAAAAAGCTGCAGAAATGAGAGACAAGATGGTTAGAGATACACACTCGGGTCTCTCAAGTCATTTTAGCATTGCCTCTAAAGAGGGAACCAAAGGCTTCTAGAGACTGTGGTGAGACCTCACCTGTCCCAGCCACTCAGCCCATGCAGGCTTTGTGCAGCAGGTTAACTGTTGGGGCCTGACACACCCATACCACTTCCACCATTGTCAGAGGAATTTCCACTACACCTCTGACGCTCTCTCCCTCTGTCTCAACTTCTATGAAGCAATTGATGTTCTATAAGAAACAATTGTTGAGGCTGGGCTCAGTGGCTCAGCCTGTAATGTCAGCACTTTGGGAGGCCAAGGCAAGAGTATTACCTGAGCCCGCGGGTCCGAGACCAGCCCGGGCAACTTGGTAAGCCCTGGTCTCTACAATAAATCAAAAAAATTAGCCAGGCATAGTAGCGCACGCCTGTGGTTCCAGCTACTTGGAAGGCTGAGGCGGAAGGATCACTGGAGTCCAGCAGGTCAAGGTTGCAGTGGCCAGGAGCATGCCACTGCTCTCTAGTCTGGGTAACAGTGAGACTCCTGCTAAAAAAAAAAAAAAAATTGTCTTAGTCTGAATGCGGACATGTTTGAGTACTCCCTGAGATGGGATGGTGTCCTGTCCAGGGTCAGTTCTACCTTGTGTCCAGAGTTACTCGGATGGGCTCTGGCCACCCATGACCTTAAACTGAAATAACTGGATAAATAATGGTGTTATTTGTTCTTATTGATCTTTCTTTCTTTCTTTCTTTCTTTCTTTTTTTTTTTTGTGTCAGAGTCTCACTCTCACTGAGGCTGGAATGCAGTGGCACGCTCACAGACACCGCAGCCTTGACCTCCTGGGCTCAGGTGAACCTTCCACCTCAGCCTTCCAAGTAGCTGAAACCACAGGTACGTGCCACCACACGTGGCTCATTTTTTAATTTATTGTAGAGACAAAGTCTCACCATGTTGCCCAGGCTGGTCTCAAACCCCTGAGCTCAGGCAATCTTCTCACCTTTGTCTCCCAAAGTGCTGGTTTACAGGCATGAGCCACCACGCCCAGCCTGATCTTTCTTAAATGTATGTATGGCTCGCGTTTATTTCAGTGTTTAATATTAGAAATGTTTTGGTCTTTATTTAAAAGTGTAGTGATGTTTTTGTAACCAGAAATATGCCATAGGAACTTAACTCTTATTTACATCAATTAACCTATGGTAGAATTGGGTTTTGTTACACATCGTTTTGCATAAAGTCCCATTTTCCAAGAACCTATCAACACATTAAGTGAGGACTTACTGTCTGTGTTTTGAATTTATTTATTGCTTATCTCCCCTAAGTAGAATGTGAGCTTCACAAAGTTAAGGGTTTTGTCTTGTTGGCTGCTATAGCCTCAGCTCCTAAAATAGCACTTGTTAAATGACTAAGTGAATACTGTTTATACTGGAGAGAACACATGGTATGATTATTACTTTTTTTTTTTTTGAGTTGGAGTCTCATTCTGTCCCCCAAGCTGGAGTGCAGTCGCTCACGGCCACCACAGCCTCGACCTGCTGTGCTCAAGCGATCCTTCAACCTCAGTCTTCCAAGTAGTTGGAATTACAGGCGCACGCCACCACACCCAGCTAACTTTTTGATTTATTGTAGAGATGAGGTCTCACCAAGTTGCCCAGGCTGGTCTCAAACTCCTGGACTCAGGCAATCCTCTTGCCTGGGCCCCCCAAAGTGCTGGGATTACAGGCGTGAGCCACTGCGCCTGGCCTAATTAGTTAATTTTTAAAAGTTTGGGCTCCAATTTAGATCAATGGAATCAGAATTCCTTGGGGTAAGGAGTGGGCATCAGCACTTTTTTTTTTTTTTGAGTTGGAGTCTCACTCTGTCACCCAGACTGGAGTGCAGTGTCTGCTCTCAGCCACTGCAGCCTCGCCTGCTGGGCTGCGGCGATCCTTCTGCCTCAGCCTTCCGAGTAGCCGGAATTACAGGTGCGCACTACCACGCCTGGCTAATTTTTTGATTTTAATGTAGAGATGAGGTCTTGCCTGCCCAGGCGGGTCTCGAACCCACGGGCTCAGGCAATTCACTCACCTCAGCTTCCCAAAGGCGCGGGATTACAGGCTGAGTCACCGAGCCCAGCTGCATTTTTTTTTTTTTTTGAGTCAGAGTCTCACTCTGTCGCCCAGGCTGGAGTGCTGTGGCGTGCTTATGGCCACCACAGCCTCAACCTGATGGGCTCAGGTGGTCCTTCCGCCTCAGCCTTCCAAGTAGCTGGAACTACAGGCACACACCACCATGCTCGGCTAATTTTTTCTTTTTGATTTAATGTAGAGACAAAGGCTCGCCATGTTAGTCTTGAACCTGTAGACTCAGGCAATTCTCTCCCCTCTGCCTCCCAAACTGCCGGGATTACAGGCATGAGCCACCACACCCGGCCAGCACCAGTATTTTTAACAAATATACAGGGAGTTTAGACTTGAGAAGATGAGGATAAACCATAAAGAAAATAGAAAATAAATAGCTCATTAAATAGCAGGAAATCAGACAAGCGAGATGTCCCTGACTCAAGTACAAAAAGTATTTTAAGAAGGTAGTGCAGTAAGTCCCCTACATACAAAGCTTCAATTTGCAAAAATTTAAAGATGCAAACATTCACATTTGTTTTTTATATATTTGTGCGAAAGGAATTATAAACCTATTATAGTATAATACTATGTAGCTGATTGTGTTCATTGAGTATCTAGGTAAACAAACACGTTGTTTTTTATGTTTTATGTGAAAGGAGTTATAAACCTATTGTAGTATAATACTATATAGGTGATTGTGTTAGTTGCATATCTGGGTTAACTTTGCTGGACTTACAAATGCGCTCTTGGAATGGAATTCTTTCATATAGAAGGGACTTACTGTAGTAACAAACTGTTTTAGATAATACTGATGGGTTAAGTAAGATGAGGACTAGAGAATAATCATCAGCCAGGCCTGATGGCGTGTGCCTGTAATCCCATCTGCTCAGAAGTCTGGGGCAGGACAGTTGCTTGAGGTCAGGAGTTCAAGACCCATCCCAGTATAATAGCAAAATACCACTTCAAAAAATAAAATAAAATAAAAATCATCAAACTTACCAAAATGTAGATAACTGAACCGGGCATGGTAGCTCATGCCTATAATCCCAGCACTCTGGGAGACCGAGGTGATTGGATTGCTTGAGCCCAGGAGGTCAAAGCTGGGGTGAGCCATGATTGTGCCACTGCACTCCAGCCTGGATAACAGAGTGAGACCCCAACTCAACTAAAAAACATATATGTGCGCCTGTGTGTGTGTGTGTGTGTGTGTGTGTGTGTGTGTGTGTGTGTGTGTGTATAAAATTGTTTTCCTTGACAAACCCTCTTGGGATGGATTCAAGAGAGATTTTATATTGACGGGCACCATCAGATTTATTTATACTAAAAATAATGTCTGGTAATTCAAAATATCAACTTTTGACATCAGAACCCATTAGAAGTTCTCCATTCAGCTGGGTGCAGTGGCTCACACCTGTAATCCCAGAACTTTGGGAGGCAGAGGCAAGAGGATTGCCTGAGTCTAAGGGGTTTGAGACCAGTCTAGGCAACTTGGTGAGACCTCATCTCTACAATAAATCAAAAAATTAGCCAGGCATGGTGGTGCTCGTCTGTGGTTCCAGCTACCGGGAAGAGTGAGATGGAAGGATCTCCTGAGCCCAGTCGAGGTTGGGGTGGCCATGAGCCTGTTACTGCACTCCAGCCTGACAACAGAGTAAGATTCCTACGAAAGAAAGAAAGAGAGAGAGAAAGAGAGAAAGAAAGAAAAAGAGAGAGAAAGAGAGAAAGAAAGAGAGAGAGAGAGAAAGAAAGAGAGAAAGAAAGAGAAAGAAAGAAAGAGAAAGAAAGAAAGAAAGAAAGAAAGAAAGAAAGAAAGAAAGAAAGAAAGAAAGAAAGAAAGAAAGAAAGAAAGAAAGAAAGAGAAAGAAAGATTCTCCATTCTGCTGTGTCTTGTGGAGGCATTGTCTATAGTTCACTATTCAAGACAAGGTCAGTTGGTGATTTGGTCCCAGCCCCAGTCTCCTGCAAATGGTATGGAATCTGCATATTCCTTTCTGAACTAGAATGAAGAGGGAATTTTTCAACTTGATTACCAAAGAGATTGGATGATAAATACATCTAACCATTCCTAAGAGCCGAGCCAAAGTAAGGTTAAAAAGGACTACATATAAATAGAACAAACCAAAGCAGACACGAAGAAAACAGAGCTCCTCCTTTTTACTTTTTTGTTTGTTTGTTTGTTTGTTTGCTTTTTGAGTTGGAGTCTCACTCTGTCACCCAGGCTGGAGTGGCACACTCACAACCACTCCAACAACGACCTGCTAGGCTCCGGCGATCCTTCCGCCTCAGCCTTCCAAGTAGACAGAACTACAGGCGTGCACTACCACACCCAGCTAATTTTTGATTATTGTAGACTAGGTCTCGCCAAGTTGCCTGGGTTGGTCTTGAACCCACAGACAATCCACTCGCCTCGGCCTCCCAAAGTGCTGGGATTACAGGCTGAGCCATGGAGCCCAGCCTCCTTTCTTCATATTTGAGAAAATACTCCATGCCTTCCCTGTTACAATACCAAACAAATGCTTTGCATAAGCAAGGCTTTAAAGATTAACAAACTTGAGTTTGCCAGACTCTGAAACAAAGGAAATTCAAAGACTTGAGCTGTCCGTTGAGAAAGATCTGCTGCTCAGTTCAAGTTCATGCCCTCCAGATGTTTCCCCTGTCCTTCGGGTCACTTCCTTCTTGCTGACCTTGAATATGCCCTCAATGTATTCACACATCTGACTGGAGGCATCCACTGCTTACCAAGAGCCTTTCTACAGCCCACACTAAAGGACAAACGCTTTCCCCTACTTCATTCATTCCCAAGGGACAGAAACTCTGATGAAGAGCAGATGAAATCGGGAATATATCATGCAGAACACAATGTGGCAACCATACAAGAGAGTGATGTCAAAATTATCAGCCTCATTATCTACTCACTTCTGCCCCTTTACTTCATCTGGATGGTATACTATAAAGAGGCCCCTAGGGGTGACTCCTGCCCCTAGCATAGATTCAAGAGAGAATATATAGTCTTCTCTATAGGGTCAAGGTCTTCAAATACTATACTGTTCCTTCCAGTTATCAGAACAAAGAGATAAGATTGGGACCTGGAGCTGAAACTCCAAGGGAAGCTTCCAAAAGCAGAGGGGTTATCTATGTGCTATGGACTAAATGTTTGTATATTCCCAAAATTTCTGTGTTGAAGACCTAAACTTCATTGTGGTGGTATTTGAAGGTGGGGTCTTCAGGAGGCAATTATGGTTAGATTAGTTTATGAGAGTGGAGCCCGTGAGGGCTCATGAGAAAAGGTTAGTACCTTTATAAAAAGAGACAGGAGGGTGGGTGCAGTGGCTCACACTTGTGATCCCAGCACTTTGGGAGGTGGAGACGAGAGGAATGCCTGAGCTCAGGAGTTCAAGACCAGCCTGAGCAACATGGCTAGACCTTGTCTCTACAAAAAAATTAAAAAATTAGCCAGGCATTGTGGCACATGCCTGTATAGTTCCAGTTAGCTGGAAGGCTGAGGCAGAAGGATTGTCTGATCCCAGTAGGTCAAGGTTGCAATGACTGTAAGCATGCCACTGCACTACAGCCTGGGCGACAGAGTGAGACTCCTACTCAAAAAAAGAAGAAGGAGAAGATACAGAAGAGCAAGCATGAGCTCGCTCCCTCTCGCTCTTGCTCGTGCTCGCTCTCTCTCTCTCTCTCTCTCTCTCTCTCTCTCTCTCTCTCTCTCTCTTTTGAACTTTCTCTCCTCCCTCTCACTTTTTCCTCTTCCCACCATTAGGGATACATTGGGAAGGTGACTGTCTTCCCTCATCAGGTACTGAATCTGCTGGCACCTTGACCTTGGACTTTCCAGCTCCAGAACTGTTAGAAATAAATATTTGTTGTTTAAGCCACCCAGTCCATGGTATGTTGTCACAGCAACACAAGCTCACTAAGACACTGTAGTAGATACCTTGAATGCTTCAAAGAACTTGCACACCCTTAGAAACCATAAGTAATATTTTTTAGAAAAGGAGTCATGACTCTCATCAGAGATTCAAAGGACCCAATCTATGACTCCCAAAATACTGGAGACCACTGACTAGGAGTGACCCTTGTGTACTTATACTGGATCACAGGAAACTTCAGGATTGGGTATTTTAGTCTTGGCCTTTGTTTCCTACTTGAAAACATGACTAGTATCTAGAAATACAAACAAATATGATGAAATAAGAAAGACTCAAGAGGATACACATATTTTCTTTGTCCAATGTAGGTAATCTGAGAAAGTTTATTACCAGCCATGTGTGGTGGCTCACATCCCTATAATCTCAGCATTTTGGGAGTCTGAGGAAGGAGGATTGTTTGAGCCCAGGAGTTTGAGACCAGCCTGGGCAACAAAGCAAGACCTTTTCCCTACAAAGTAAAACAAAATGAAGTTTAAGGCTGGGCGTGGTGGCTCAAGCCTGTAATCCCAGCACTCTGGGAGGCTGAGGCGAGAAGATTACCTGAGTCCAGTAGTTCAAGACCAGCCTGGGCAACTTGACAAGATCTCATCTCTACAATAAAAAAATACATAAAACAATAGGCGAGCATGGTGGCACATGCCTGTAGTTCCAGTATTTGGAAGACTGAGGCAGGAGGATCACCTGAGCCCAGCAGGTCAAGTCTGCAGTGGCTGTGAGCATCCCACTGCACTCCAGCCTGGACGACAGAGTGAGACGCCTACTCAAAAAAAAGAAGAATGAAGTTTACTATCCATAATAAAATGTGGAATCCAACCTATTTACTCTACAATCCTCAGCCTGAACTTATTCTATGTTTTAAATAATATCAACCATAGATTCCAAGAACCTAAATCATCGGGCCAAACCCTATCACTGTCTTTCTCCCTAGTCCACTCCTGTATTATAATGTATTCCAAACCCAAATATAATTTTTGATGGTTCATTATGATTAATTTTCTATTCCATGGAGCCTACTCATAGAACAGGTAATGCCAGTTGAGAAAAGGTAGTCTGGCTTTTTTTTTTTTTTTTGCATCTTATAGACTGTAGGGCAAAGGTCAAGGGACCAGTATGATGATTATTTCAGCACTGAGGGAAAAGTTTTTCAGAAGAGATCAAGAAAAATGTGACTCAACATGAATGAACCTTGAAAACATTATGTTAAGTGAAAGAAACCAAACACAAAAGACTACATATTGTATGATCCCACTTATATGAAATGTCAAGAATAGGAAATCCATAGAAACAAAAGTACATAAATGGTTGCCAGGGGCCAAGGGAAGAGGAAAGGGGGAATGACTGCTTGGGGGGTTTCTTTTTGGAGTTAGGTGGTGGTGCCACGTGGTGTACAACTTTGTGAATATACTAAAAACGACAGAATTGTACATGTCAAAAGGGTAGATTGTATCATATATAAATTATAATTCAATTTTAAAAAAAGAAAATAAGTGACTCAAAAAGGACTCATCACAATTATGGCTGAATCACTTATTGGGCAATTAAATCAGAGGCACAGTCTTGAGCCATTTCTATGTATAGTTTTATGCTGTTTAACCTCCCCATACCACCCATCAATGAATATTACTTTATTGATTTTTCTGTTTACAAAAACAATATATATGTACTTTTTAAAATTCAAAAAATTGGCTGGGCATGATGGCTCACACTTATAATCCCAGCACTTTGGGAGTCCGAGGTGAGAGGATTGCCTGAACCCGCGAGTTCTAGACCAGCTTGGGCAACTTGGTGAGACCTCATCTCCACAATAAATCAAAAAATTAGCCAGACATGGTGACACATGCCTGAAGTTCCAGCTCCTTGGAAGGTTGAGGCAGAAGGATCAGTGAACAGTGTGCCACTGCACTCCTAGCCTGGACAACAGAGTGAGACTCCAACTCAAAAAATTAATTAATTAATTAAATAAAATTCAAAGAATTTCAGGAGAATAAAATCAAGTGCAATGTTGTGTGCCTTTAGTTTCAGCTACTTGGGAGACTGAGGCAGGAAGACTATGTGAGCCCAGGAGTTACAGCGTGTGTGACATGTGAAGACCTTGTTGGTAAAAAGAAAAAGGAAAAAGCCACCACCCAAGGAGGACTACATTTTGATTTACTTTTCCTGATTATTTTTCTATGCAGATGTAATAGGGAGAATATGATTTTTCTCTTTTGCACTTCCTGTATGTTACCACACCTCTTTCTTTCTTTCTTTCTTTCTTTTTATTTTTATTTTTTGAGAAAGCAGGGTTTATTAAGAAAACAGAAAATTTCCCACAGTGGGAGGGGACCCAAGGGGGTTGCCCACCACCCCTCTTTCTATGAAGCATGCAAAGCAGCCTTTTTCCTTAGATGGTTAATATTATTACAGCAGAAATGCAGGGTGGAAAAGAGCCAATGTTCAGTTTTTTCTTCAAAAAATAAGATTTTTTTATTTTATTATTATTATGAGTTTTTTTGTTTTGGTAGAGATGAGGTCTCACTATGTTGCCTAGGCTTGTCTCAAATTCCTGGGCTCAAGAAATCCTCCTGCCTTGGCCTCTTAAAGTGCTAGGATTGTAGGTGTGAACCACCACGTCCAGCCAAAAAATAAGATTTGACATTATAAGAGCAGACATTAAAGTTTTGAAAGCTCAACTTTGAGACACAGGAAAAAGTTGTTTAAGTGATTTTATTTCCCATTGTCACCAGAAGAGACTGAACCAATCAACCAAATCATAGAGTTTTACTAAAAGTCAAGAGTAGAAAAATCTCAGGATGTACGAGGTGTACTTGGTGGCACTGGTGCGGTGAGGTGAGGAGGATGAGACAGTGGGGGAGTATAGGGAGGATATTTTGGCTCATGGGATTATGGGGGGAAAAAAAGAAAAGAAAGGAAGGAAAAATGGTTACATATATTCTGACGGCCACATTCTGGACTGAATTCCTGAAAGGGGAAGTGTGTTGGAAAGATTGAAGAATAAGCCGGGCTCGGTGGCTCAGCCTGTAATCCTGCGCTTTGGGAGGCTGAGGTGAGTGGATTGCCTGAGCTTGCGGGTTCAAGACCTGCCTGGGCAACTTGCCGAGACCTCATCTCTACAATAAATAAAAAAATTAGCCGGTCATGGTAGCGCACGCCTGTAGTTCCAGCTACTTGGAAGGCTGAGGCGGAAGGATCACCAGAGCCCAGCAGGTCGAGGCTGCGGTGGCCGGGAGCAGCCACTGCACTCCAGTCTGGGCGACAGAGTGAGACTCCAACTCAGATTTAAAAAAAAGAAAAGGAAAAAAAAGTAAGCTAAAGGACAGAGGAGACTTTGCCTTGCTTCCCAAAAGTAACCTAGGAGTAATCTTCTGTTTAGGACGATCCTAGACTGGCATAGGGGTAGTGATGAGAAATGGCAGAGCAAGAGTGGAAAGTGACTAGAGATAGGCAGAATAGCAACTCCAAAATACTCTTGGCTCCACAGTGAGGAGAAAGGACCCCGCCACGGGGAATCTAAAGATTAGCCTAGCATCAGTTGGAGAGCACCCAGTGCACACTGACCAAACGAGCTGCCTGCCGTGGAAACCAGCCCCCCTCGACCCCCATTGCCATGAGGACCAGTGAGTATCTCCTCACATAGACACCATCTTGGAAAGGAGGAGGCAGAGGGAGAAACAGCCTTGTCAGGGAATTGAACTTTGAATGGACTGAATATTTACCCAATGGAGACCTTTTAAATCAAAATAGACTGTTAAATCAAGAGATTATTTAATCTGGAGGAGATGGAGATAACTTCAATTAGAAGGGAGGAAGAAGATTAGACCAGTTAAGAAAAATAAAGAAGCCACATGCTCTTGCTTCTGAATAGAGGGGCAAATAGTCAATGTCCTTATTACCAGTCTTATAAATGTTCTTAGCAAAATGAAATGAATAATTTTTTTTTTCTGAGTTGGAGTCTCACTCTGTCGCCCAGACTGGAGTGCAGTGGCCGCTCCCGGCCACCGCAGCCTCGACCTGCTGGGCTCC
>NW_007257569.1:468002-491801 GCF_000164805.1 Carlito syrichta
CAATAAATCAAAAAATCAGCCGGGCGTGGTAGTGCATGCCTGTAATTCTGGATACTTGGAAGACTGAGGCGGAAGGATTGGTGGAGCCCAGTGGGTCGAGGCTGCAGTGGCCGGGAGCAGCCACTGCACTCTAGTCTGGGCAACACAGTGAGACTCCAACTCAATAAATAAATAAAAATAAAAATAAATAAAATTTATGAATAGTTTGAGTATATTCTCTTTTGTAACCTGATGTTTTTCACTTTACAATGTTGTTTAATTTTTCGTTTATATTTTCTTTCTCTCAACTAAACTATAAATATCTAGAGGACAAGGATGGTACTTTTTCCTTCTTTGTATACTTCTTTCAAGCTACCTCAGTGCTGAGCACAAAGTAGACACTTCATATCAACAATCATCAAAGCCATTCCTAGTTCTCTCTCTATACACATGCAATTGACAAACAAACAGCTGGGCATGGTGACTCACGCCTATAATTCCAGGGTTTTGAGAGGCCCAGACAAGAGGACTGCTTGAGCCCAGGAGTTCCAGACCAGCCTAGGCAACATAGTGAGACCTCGTCTCTACAAAAAAATCAAAAAATTAGCCGGGCATGGTAGTTCACATCTATAGTCCCATAGATTGGAGATCATGTCCTCACTACATGAATGTCATGAGACTCAAATAAGGAAAAGTACACAGAATCACTTAGAAGAGAATGCAAAGAGATCGAATACAATGTTTAATCCCAATCTAATTCTACTAGTATTAAATGAGTATTTCTTGTTTGCCAGAATCTGTGCTGGGCACTGGGATATACTGGGAGGCTGAGACAAAAGGATCACCTGAGCCCTGGAAGTCGAGGCTGCGGTGAGCTGTGATTATGCCCCTGTACTCCAGCCTGGGTGATAGAGTAAGACTCCAACTCATCAACAACAACAAAAAACAAACCTTGAAGCAAGTAGAAGATAGTTTGGTAGAAAAGTCTAGTGGAGATTGTGTGCAGTGACTCATGCCTATAATCCCAGCACTTTGGGAGGCCGAGGTGAGAGGGTTCAAGATCAGTCTGGGAAACTTGGCAAGACTTCATCTCTACAATAAATCATAAAAATTAGCTGGGTGTGGTAGCACACACCTGTAGTTCCAGCTACTTGGAAGACTGAGGAGGAAGAATCACCTCAGCCCAGCAGGCCACTACACTCCAGACTGAGTGACAGAGTGGGACTTTGACTGAAAGAGAAAGAAACAAAGAAAGAAAGAGAGAGAGAGAGAGAGAGAGGAAGGAAGGAAGGAAGGAAGGAAGGAAGGAAGGAAGGAAGGAAGGAAGGAAGGAAGGAAGGAAGGGAGAAAGAAAGAAAGAAAAAGAAAGAAAGAAAGAAAGAAAGAAAGAAAGAAAGAAAGAAAGAAAGAAAGAAAGAAAGAAAGAAAGAAAGAAAGAAAAGGAAAGGCCTGTGGAACAGGTTCTGAGTTCTCGTCCTATTCAGTCACTGACTTTAACCAAGTCACTCACTTCTCTTGCTGTCTCACTTTCTCTACCCATACATTAGCGCTCATGTCCTCACTACCTTACATGTATGTCATGAAACTCAAATTAGAAAAAGTGGACCGGTAGCAGTGGCTCATGCCTATAATCCCAGCGCTTTGGAGGCCAAGGTGAGAGGATTGCCTGAGCCCACTGGTTTGAGACCAGCCTGGGCAACTTGGTGAGACCTCATTTCTACAACAAATAAAAAAATTAGCCAGGCATGGTGGCGCACGCCTGTAGTTTCATTTGCTTGGATGGCTGAGGCGGAAGGATCAGCCCAGCAGGTCAAGGCTGCGGGGGCCGTAAGCGTGCCACAACACTCAGGTCTGGGCAACAGAGTGAGACTCTGACTCAAAAAACGAAAAAGAAAAACTACACGGAATCACTTAGAAGAGAACGCAAAGAGAACAAATACAATGTTTAATCCCAATCTAATTTTACTGATGATCCCTGACTAAAACACCAGAGTGCCTGAGATCTAGCTTTCTTTGTCAGCTTCCTTTCTCCCAAATCTGTAGATCCAGCGTCTCCCAGCACCACTCAACTCCCACCGTCAACTCTCTCCAACTGTAGCACCAGACTATAGTCAATGATCTCCCAGGAAGTACGTTTTTAAAGAACAACTGAAAGATTTCTATTGAGTTGATTTGTGACTATTTTCTGGGCACAGATGGAAAAAGGTTATTTAAAGACAGAAAAACAATAAGGGCATTTTTCATTCTAACAGTGATTAAAGATAATTAATCTTTTCCACTTCACCAATTAACAGGTCTTACGGGTCTTGATCGAAAACAAACAAAAATAGGGATTTTTCTCCATACACAATTAGTCTTCATTTATGGCATAAGCAGGCTGTGTAGCCAGGATATCACCAGGTAAGGTACTGTGCCTTGATTCCTGACCAGGAGGCCTCTGCTGTCTTGATCTGTGACTTGTGAGAAACGGTCCTAAAGACTCGATAAAACCTAGAGCCTGCCTCCAGGGATGTCATAGTCTAAAGCAAGCATGAATAGTTTTGTTATTGTTGCTTATAATGGAATTCCAAGTTAAGTATCTTTTATTGTTTCAACAGATCTCCGAGAAGTATCTTCTTGAAAAATAAAAGTACTTAAGTCTGGATGCAGTGGTTCACGCCTATAATCCCAGCACAAGCTGGGATGCTGAGGTGAGAGGATTGCCTGAGCTCAGGGGTTTGAGACCAGCCTGGGCAACTTGGCGAGACCTCGTCTCTACAATACATCAAAAAATTAGTCAGGCATGGGGCGTGCACCTGTGGTTCCAGCTACTTGGAAGGCTAAGGTGGAAGGATTTGCCTGAGACCAGCAGGTCGAGGTGATGGTGGCAGTGAGTGTGCCACTGCACTCCAGCCTGGGTGACTCCTACTCAAAAAAAAAAAAAAAAAAAAGAGCCAGGTGCAGTGGCTCAAGCCTGTAATCTCAGCACTTTGGGATGCTGAGGTGAGAGGTTACCTGAGCCCACAGGTTCAAGAACAGCCTGGGCAACTTGGCGAGACCTCATTTCTACAATAAATCAAAAAAGTAGCCAGATGTGGTAGCATTCACCTGTAGTTCCAGCTACTTGGAAGGCTGAGTTTGAGGAAGGATTGCTGGAGCCCAGCAGGTCAACGCTGGGATGGCCGTGAGCATACATGTCATTGCACTTTAGCCTGGACAATGGAGTGAGACTTCAACTCAAAAAAAGAAAAAGAAAAGTACTTTTTAATGTTGAACAATTATTTATTCACCTAGGAAATGTTAAATGATTATTTATCATGTGCCAGGATCTGTGCTGGGCACTGGGATACAAAAATGAACCAAGTTCAGATTAGAAGGGGAAACAGATATGTCAAACATGTCATTGTTCTACATTATGGTAAATGCAGAAATAGATGATCACTGGCACAGAGGAGGGAGTAACTCAGCTTTGGTGCTACAGGAAAGGTTTCAAGAAGGGAGCCCTTGAGTTAAATGTTTACCTTCAAGTACTCATTCCACAGATATTTTACTGCATTCTCTATGTGTCAGGTACTGTAATCCACCAGGTGCAGTGGTTTTACACCTCTAATCCCAGCACTTTGGGAAGCAGAGGTGAGAGGATTGCCTGAGCAGGGGTTCAAGATCAGCCTGGGCAACTTGGCGAGACCTCGTCTCTACAATAAATCAAAAAATTAGCTAGGCATGGTGGCGCGTGCTTGTACTTCCAGCTACTTGGAAGGCTGAGGCAGAAGGATCGCCTGAGCCCAGCAGATCAGGGCTGCGGTGGCCGTGAGCATGCCACTGCACTTCAGCCTGGACAACAGAGTAAGACTCCAACTCAAAAAAAAATATGGAAATCCTCGCTCTCATGAAATTCACATTGTTTCGTGAATGATAAAGAAGATAAGTAAATAGTTACCAGTTGTTCTAACTAGTAAAAAGTGCTAAGGAAATAAAGTTAAACAGTGAATGTGGATTGGAAAGTCTCACTGAGAAGATGTCTCAATGTTGGAAGAAAGTGGTGAAATAAGCCTCGGGGATAACAGGATATGGCAGGGAAAGAGCGGGCGCAAAGGCCTGAGGTACACACATGCGGGGGTGTTGGAGAAAGAACAAGAAGGTCAGTGTCCCTAGAGTGGAGCGATAAAGGAAGAGTATTAGGAAGTGAGATTGAAGGGACAACTGAGGAGGGGGAGGGTCAACTTGGACAGGAAGTTGTTGGAAAGATCTGACAACATGATACTGCATGATGCGGTCACCGGACAAGAGCAGACAAGACCAGTTGAGAGGTTGTTGCAGCCGTGTACATGAAAGATGGCGACTTAGCTGGACTCGGTGGCTCACGCCCATCATCACAGCACCTAGGAAGGCCAAGGCGAGAGGATTGCCCGCCTGGGCAACATGGTGAGACCTCATCTCTACAATAAATCAAAAAATTAGCCGGGCGTGGTGGCACATGCCTGAAGTTCCCGCTACTTGGAAAGCTGAGCTGGAAGGATCACCTGCGCCCAGCAAGTCGTGGGTACAGTGGCCATGAGCAGCGTGCCACTGCCCTCCAGCCTGGGTGACAGAGTGAGACCTCTACTAAAAAAAAAAAAAAAAAAAAAAAAAAAAAAAGAAGACAGAAAAACACTGGATGTTAATATAAATTTCACAAGTCATTTTTAAATTTTTTTTCCAACCATTAAAAAAAAATCTAAAAACTATTCTTGCCCGGCACGTTGGCTCATGTCTGTAATCCCAACACTTTGGGAGACCAAGGAGAGAGGATATCCTGAGCTCAGGAGCTAGAGACCAGCCTGTACAACTTGGTGAAACTTTGTCTGAACAATAAATCAAAAAATTAGGAGTGGTGGTGCCCACCTGTGGTTCTAGCTACTTGGAAGACTGAGGCAGAAGAATCACCGAGCCCAGCAGATGGAGGCTGCAGTGGCTGTGACCTTGCCACTGCACTCCAACCTGGGTGACAGAGTGAGACTTCTACTAAAAAGAAAAAAAAGAAATATTAGATATAAGATTACTGGCACATGATATGCACTCAATAAATAAATAGTAAATTGTAGATATCATTATTGCTTTGATGTGTCATATATAGAGAACTAGAAGACAACTTTAAGGAAGTGAGATTTATAGTCAAAATTGGGACCTACAACTCAGGGTTTAGCAATAACTAAACCAAAATAAGGAAGAAGGAAAATGGGGCCTTAACTGAAATGGAACAGAGGATGACTTGAAGGGCTCCAAAAGTATCAGCAAGATAATCCTTGATGGTCAGTACTGTATAAATGTACATATGGATGATGATATGCATTGATGTTTTAATTTTACAAAACATGGGTGAAAATTCACTGGGGTTTCAGGCATGGTTCATTTGCAGCCCATGAACAAAGTTTTTTGTTTTTGTTTTTGTTTGTCCGTTTGTTGAGTCAGAGTCTCACTCTGTCATCTAGGCTGGAGTGCAGGGGCACACTCACAGCTACCTCAGCCTCCACTTGCTGCACTCAGGCGATCCTTCTACCTCAACCTCCCAAGTAGCTGGAACTACAGGCACACACCACCACACCCAGCTAATTTTTTGATTTATTGTAGAAACGAGGTCTCACCAAGTTTCTAACCCCTGGACTTAGGCAATCCTCTGGCCTCCACCTCCTAAAGTGCTGGAATCACAGGTGTGAGTCACCACACCCAGCTGAACTAAGATCTTAAATCACTAAAACAAAAGATGCTTCAGAGCAAGTGAACCATATTTCTGTGATACAGGAGCTTCTTTAATTATATGCAAGTTTATCAAGACATAGATAATCATGGTGTGCCAGTGTTTGAGCTTAAAGTGCTCCTATTCAGGTCAGAATCAGCAACTTTAAGGAAGTGAGATTTCCCCAAACCACCTCTCCACTGGCAGGGCAAAAGTTTTCTTACTGTTCTGCTGCTTACTGGTTGATTGATCTTAGCCTAAGCCCTTAACTTTATAGACCATCACTCTTCTATAAAATGAACTAATACTATGTTGACTCTTTTGAAAGCTGTATAATAAATTATTTATCTTTCATTTCCTTTCAGTTAATCTTAATTTTTTTTTTCTGAATCTGAATCCCACTGTTGCCCAGACTGGAGTGTAGTGGCACGTTCACGGCCACCACAGCCTCGACCTGCTGGGCTCTGGCAATCCTTCTGTCTCAACCTTCCAAGTAGGTGGAACTACAGGCACACCCCACCATACCCAGCTAATTTTTTGATTTATTGTGGAGATGAGGGCTTGCCAAGTTGCCCAGGCTGATCTCAATCCCTTGGACTCAGGCAATCCTCTCACCTCGGCCTCCCAAAGTGCTGGGATTATAGAATTTTTTTTTTTTTTGAGTTGGAATCTTACTCAGTTGCCTACGCTGTAGTGCCATGGCACACTCATGGCCACCATGGCCTGAACCGCTGGGCTCAGGAGATCCTTCTTCCTCAGCCTTCCAAGTAGTTGGAACTACAGACATGCACCACCCGCCCCTCTATTTATTTATTTATTATAGAGACGAGGTCTCACCAAGTTGCCCAGGCTGCTCAAACCCCTGGACTCAGAAAATCCTCCACCTCCCAAAGTGCTGAGATTATAGGCTTGAACCACTACGCCCAGCAATTTTAATTTTTAAAAAATGTTTTATCATCAGCAAAGGTACCTGCTTAATGAACATTTGTATAACTAACACTGAATTGTACTCCACATCTTTAAAATAAAGAAAAAAGTTAATATATCAAAAAAAAATGTTAGGCCAGGTACACTGGCTCAAGAGGGCCAAGAGGGGAGGATTGCTTGAGCTAAGGAGTTGAGACGACTGGGCAACATAGTGAGACCTCGTCTCTATCAAAACTCAAAAAAATTAGCCAGGCGTGGTAAAGCATGCCTATAGTCTCAGCTACTAGGAAGGCTGAGGTGGAAGGATCGCCTGAGCCCAGGAGGTCAAGGCTGCAGTGAACTGTGATCCTGCCCACTGTACTCCAGCCTGGGCAACAGAGTAAGACTCTAACTCAAGAAAAAAATAAATAAAATAAATATATATATATTTTTTTACTTTTATTTTTTTGTTTTAAAGATGTGTGGTACAATTCAAGGTTATTTATACAAATGCTCATAATGCAGGTACCCTTGTCGATGAAGTATGCCCCCTCTCCCCTGGCAGTTCCCTTCAACTGCCAATCCCGACCCCCTCCTCCGGCAGATTCCCACTACTGCCAATCCCGCCTCCCTCTCCCAAAATAAAAATGTTAAAAACTGCCCAGTGACCTCGCCTAGATGATTCTCGAATTGCTATTATTTTATTTATTTATTATTATTTTTTAACAAAGATATTTGTCAACCGAGACCAAGAGACCTGAAGGACTATTATTTTTAAATAAGTGTATTTTATTCCATTATAGATGTAAGACATGTTCATTTAGAAAACATGGAAGACAACAGAAAGGAGTAGTGTGGTCATATGGCAGTGGAGAATCACCTTTAAACTCCAAGAAAATCACTATTAAAACTTTGAGGTATTTGGTTTTTGTCTTTCCGTATTTACTACATTTTAGATTTTCAAACTTTTTTGCCATGACAAAATTTCAGCTCTTAGCCTGCTATCAAAATAGCCTGAAAACACTAAATTCAAACTCTGTAACACATATTTCTCCTTCAGTACACAAAACAAAACCTCATAGTCCACCAAAAATATATGATTACGATTCTTGAGGATGTGCTTCAGTACTGTTTGTTGAATACTTAAAAATAAAAATCAGCATTCCATTTTTAAAGAACAGCTGGCTGTGATTCCTCTGCCGCGTTAGCTTTATGGTCCCTTCTGATTCTTAGCTGTAATTAATTTACTGAAAAGATTTTTATGGGGCTGAATTAACAATGCAAACATACAGTCGTACAATAAAAGTCTGTTTTTTATTTTTCATGTCTGTGTTTTTTTTAAATCATAACTATTTTTCAAAAAGGCTATCAGACACAGATCAAATTATATTATGTAGCAACTATAAAAACCTCTTTTTAACCACAATAGAAACATTCTCTAGAATCATCTAACAGCCTTCAAATGAACTTTCAGGAATATTTGACAAAATAAGAATTCCAGTCCAGCAAGATGTCGTTCCTGAAAATTTGTTAAAAAGAAATGGAACCATAATAATGAATTAACAAATGGCTATTGAGCATTTCCTGGCTGTTGTTTCAACTCTCATATTTCTATTTTGCCCTTCACAATATTATTGTTGTGATGGGGGAAAGGTGGCCCTAGTTAACGATTTCTATGCCTGTTGTTTTGCCCACGTTTTTCCAGAAAACCCTTTCAAGATCGTTCTCTGGAATCAGGCTTTCCACGTGCACTGCAAGTGAAAGTTAAGCGTTCACTCATGAATTCAATGTCAGTGTCAATCGTCAGGGTCCAGGAACCCTCCTGTAAAAGGCAGCTCCTGTAAAAGAAAGAGCACTGAACTAGGCTCCTAGGTCCTAATTCTGACTCTGCCACATTTTTTTTTTAAGAGACAAGATCTCACTCTGTCACCAGGCTGGAGTGCAATGGGCATGATTTCGGCTCACCACAGCTTCAACCTCCTGGGCTCAAGAGATCCTTCTGCCTCAGTCTCCAGAATAGCTGGGACTACCAGCATGCACAACCACACCTGGATAATTTTTTTGACTTTTTTGTAGAGACAAGGTCTTACCATGTTGCCTAGGCTGCTGTTGAATTCTCTGGGCTCTAGGGGTTCTCCTACCTCAAGTCTCCTGAAGTGCTGGGATTACAGGCATGAATCACTGCGCCCGGCCTATCTGCCACTTTTTAAACTTTTTATTTCTTGACTACTCACTTAAACTAAATAAGCTTTCATTTGCCTGGTGTGGTGACTCATGCCTGTAATTCCAGTACTTTGGGAGGCGGAGGCGAGAGGATGGCCTGAGTCCAAGGGTTCAAGACCACCCTGGGTAACTTGGTGAGACCTCATCTTTACATTAAATAAATAAATAAATTAGTCGGGCATAGTGGCACATGCCTGTGGTTCCAGCTACTTGGAAGGCTGAAGAGGAAGGATTATCTAAGACCAGCAGGTGAAGGCTAAAGTGGCCGTGAGTGTGCCACTGCACTCCAGCCTAGGCGACAGAATGAGACTGTGACTCAAAAAAAAAAATAAAATGAGCTTTCATTTTCTTATTTGTAAAATGAAGATAATAATAACTGCCCTGCCAACTTCTCAGAGTTGTTGTGAGGAGCAAATAAGAAAATGCAAGTTAAAAATGCTTTATAAACTGTAACGTGCTAAGTACTATCAAGTACTTTTTACTTTTTTCTTTTTTTTTTTGAGTCGGAGTCTCACTCTGTCACCCAGACTGGAGTGCAGTGGCCACTCCTGGCCACCGCAGCCTCGACCCGCTCAGCTCCAGCGATCCTTCTGCCTCAGCCTTCCAGGTAGCTGGAACCACAGGCGTGCGCTACCACGCCCGGCTAATTTTTTTGCTTTATTGTGGAGATGAGATCTCGCCAAGTTGCCCAGGTGGGTCTCGAACCCGCGGGCTCAGAAAATTCACTCACCTCAACCTCCCAAGGCGCAGGATTACAGGCTGAGCCACCGAGCCCAGCACTTTTTACTTTTTTATTGTAGCAAAATATATATAACATAAAGTTCACCATTTTTAGGTGCACAGTTTAGTAGTATTAAATACTATCATATAACGGCACAACCATCACCACCATCCATCTCCAGAACTTTCACATCTTCCCAAGCTGAAATTCTAGACTCATTAAGCAATCACCCCCTATTTCTTTCTCTCCCAACTCCTGGAAACCACCCTTCTACCTCTAAGAATTTTACTGCTCTTGGTATGTCATATGAGTGAGATCATACAGTGTTTGTCCCTTTGTGTCTGGCTTATTTCACTCAGCATAACATCTTCACAGTTCATCCGTGTTGTAGCACAGGTTAAAAAGTTCCTTCCTTTTTAAGGCTAAAAAATATTCCATTGAATGTATATACTACATTTTTGATTGTCCATTCATCCGTCAATGGACATTTGGATTGTTTTTCCCTTTTGGCTGTTGTACATAATGCTGATATGAACATGCATGTACAAAATACCTGGTCAAGTCCTTGCTTTCAATTGTTGTGGGTATATACCTGGTTGTGGAATTGCTGAATTGAAGGGTATAGCAATTCTATGTTTCGTTTTCTGAGGAACTATCATTCTGGTTTCCACAGAGGCTGTACCATTTTACAATACCACCATCAATGAACAAGTTTTTCAATTTCTCCAAATCCTTGTCAACACTTGTTATTTTCTGGTTTTGATTTTGTTTCTGTTTAATAGTAGCCAACCTAATGGTTGTAAAGTGATATCTCATCGTGGTGTGGATTTGCATTTCCCTAATGATTAGTAGTGTTGATCATCTTTTTTTTGAGTCATAGTTTCACTGTCACTCAGTCTGGAGTGCAGTGGCATGCTCACTGCCACCGTAGCCTTGACCTGCTGGGTTTAGGTGATCCTTCTGCCTCATCCTTCCAAGTAGTTGGAACTATAGGCATGTACCACCACACCCAGCTAATTTTTTTGATTTATGGTAGAGATGAGGTCTCACCATGTTGCTCAAACTGGTCTTGAAACCCTGAGCTCAGACAATCTTCTCGCCTCCACCTCCCAAATTTCTGGGGTTACAGGCATGAGCCACCACATCTGGTGAGCATCTTTTCATGTGCTTATTGGCCACCAGGTTTTCTTCTTTGGATAAATGACTATTAAATCCTTTGTCCATTTTAAAATTAGGTTGGTTTTGTTGTTGTTGTGTTGAAGGTGTTCCTTATATATTCTGGATATTAATTCCTTATCAGATATATGATTTTTCAATATTTTTGCCCATTCTATGGACTGCCAAGTATTTTTATTTTTGTTCATATACCAGATCCTATAAAACAGGGGTCCTGGCCCAGTTCGGTGGCTCAGCCTGTAATCCCAGTTCTTTGGGAGGTAGTGGCGAGAGGATTGCCTGAACCCACGGGTTCAAGACCAGCCCGGGCAACTTGATGAGACCTCATCTCTACAATAAATCAAAAATTAGCTGGACATGGTAGTGCACACCTGTAGTTCTGGCTACTTGGAAGACTGAGGCGGAAGGATCACCAGAGCCCAGCAGGTCGATGCTGGGATGGCCACGGCATGCCACTGCATTCCAGCCTGAGTGACAGAGTAAGAGTCCGACTCCAAAAAAAAAAAATAGGGGTCCCTACAACTAGGCCAGAAATCAAGTGACACAGCAGGGGGTAAGCAGTGGGTGAGCAAGCAAAGCTTCATGGGTATTTACAGCCACTCCCCATTGCTTGCATTACCACCTGAGCTCCACCTCCAGTCAAATTAGCACTGAAAAGCCTGCTTCCCTTTCCAACATCCTTTCTTTGTGAAGCAGGGTTTTCTGCAATAATGCAACCAAAATGAGATTATGGAGTAGACTGGACACACTTTTATTCTTACTTGTCTCCCATCACCCTCAGATAGGACCATCTAGTTGCAGGAAAACAAGCTCAGGGCTCCCATTAATTCTGCATTATGGCAAGTTATATAGTTATTTCATTAGATATGACTGTAATAATGACAAAAACAAAGTGCACAAAATCATGCCCCCCCACCAAGTCCGTGGAAAAATTGTCTTCCATGAAACCAGACCCTGATGCCAAAATGGTTGGGACCACTGCCATAAAAAATATGATCAATCCATCACCATGGAGCTTTAGGAACTGAGAACACTGCCACAGGCTTCCTCTGTATAGACATGATAACATATAAAGATCAGTTAAGAAATTTTCTTTAGCTGTGTATGATGGCTCATGCCTGTCATTCCAACAATTTGGGCGGCACAGGCGAGAGGATTGCTTGAGCCCAGAGGTTTGAGACCTGCCTGGGCAACTTTGGTGAGACCTCATCTCTATAATAAATCAAAAAATTAGCCAGGTGTGGTGACGCACGCCTGTAGTTCCAGCTACATGGAAGGCTGAGGCGGAAGCATCATCTGAGCCCAGCAGGTCGAGGCTGTGGTGGCCATGAGTGTGCCACTGCACACCAACCTGGGCAACAGAGTGAGACTCCAACTCAAAAAAAAGAAAGAATTTTCTTTGGCAAAATTTTTTATTAAGAAAAAAATACGGCCGGGCTCGGTGGCTCAGCCTGTAATCCCAGCGCTTTGGGAGGCCGAGGTGAGTGGATTGCCTGAGCCCGTGGGTTCGAGACCCGTCTGGGCAACTTGGCGAGACCTCATCTCTATAATAAATCAAAAAATTAGCCGGGTGTCGTAGCACACGCCTGTAGTTCCAGCTACTTGGAAGGCTGAGGCGGAAAGATCGCCGGAGCCCAGCAGGTGGAGGCTGCGGTGGCCGGGAGTGGCCACTGCACTCCAGTCTGGGTGACAGAGTGAGACTCCAACTCCAAAAAAAAGAAAAGAAAAAAATACTTCAAACTTTCCCTATCACAATCTGTCTCAGTAAGTTATTTAATTCGGTAGCAAGCTGGAAAGAGATTTTCTTTTCTTTTCCTTCTTACCTAAAAATTAGACCGATTAACAGATTTGACAACAGAAAGTTAAAGTTGTATATGCCTGAGAGGAGAATACAAGGTCCAACAATTAGGTCCTGCACCATCTTAGAAAAAGTGCTACATACCTCATTGCTGAATATCGCTATGGTCACCATCGGAGTACTCCCCTTGGGAAGCTATGCACCAATGCCAGCACCTAGTCCACCTATCAAAGCAATTTTAGAATACTTTTTCTGGAATGGCCATCAGAACTGTCGTCATTATTTGTTGAGGTCTCACAATCAAGTTTGTGAACTTGCACTTATGCTGGCAGTACTGTACAAATAAATGTATAGGAACACCCTCCCTACTCACCTGATCTGGTCCCCAGTGACTTTTTTCTTCATCCGAAGATAAAGGAAATATTGAAAGGAAGACATTTGATGAATTCAGGACATCAAGGGTAATACAATGATGGCCCTAATGGTCATTACAGAAAAAGAGTTCCAAAATTGCTTTGATGGATGAACTAGGTACTGGCGTCGGTGCATAGCTTCCCAAGGGGAGTACTTCGAAGGTGATCGTAGTGATATTCAATAATGAGTATGTAACACTTTTTCCAAGATGAGTTCACAAACTTAATTGTCAGTCCTCGTATAGGACTTTTTTTTTCTTGGAGTTGGAATCTCGCTCTGTCACCCAGGCTGGAATACGGTGGTACGATCATAGCTTGCCGCAGCCGCTATCTGCTGGGCTCAGGCAATCCTTCTATCTCAACCTCCTGAGTAGCTGGAACTACAGATGCATATTACCATACCTGGCTAATTTTTTTTATTTTTTGTAGAGATGAGGTCTCGCTATGTTGCCTAGACTGGTCTCAAACTACTGGGCTCCACTGATCCTCCCGCCTTGGCCTCCCAGAATGCTGGGATTATAGGCATGAGCCACCACACTGGGCCGAGAGACCTTTTTAAAAATAGTATTTCCTGACTGGCGTGGTGGCTCAAGCCTATAATCCCAGCACTTTGGGAGGCGGAGGTGAGAGAATTGCCCAGGTCCAGGGGTTTGAGACCAACCTGGGCAATTTGGCGAGACCTCATCTCTACAATAAATCAAGAAAAATTAGCCGGGTGTGATGACTCACACCTGTGGTTCCAGCTTCTTGGAAGGTTAAAGTGGACGGATTGCCGGAGCCCAGGTCAAGGCTGCGGTGGCCATGAATGTGCCACTGCCCTCCAGCCTGAGAGACAGAGTGAGACTCCAACTTAAAAAAAAAAATAGTATTTCCTGGTTTACCTTGCCATTTGCCATCCACAAAAGAAAAGCCAATAAGCCATATCCTAGGTGAGATAAATACCTTCTCCAGCGGCAAACTGTTAAAAGCGCATAGACGGAAATAGCATTTAAAAAAAATATTGAGTACCGACAGGTCTTTCATTAATTCCTTTATTTTGCGAATTTAATAGGGTTGAATCTATAGTGGCACTGAAGACTCAAAAATGAGTGAGCACAGTTCCTGCCTTCAAGGAACTATTACTCGGGTGGGAAAAATAGCTAAGTAAATAGACAGACTACAAGGAGCTCTAAGGGGTGTTTCCAATGGATAATTCACAACTAAGTGCTGTAAAGATTACCTCAGATGTATCAAGCCAACTGCTAACATGTAGGGGCTTATAAAATCCATTATGAATATAAAACCTTATGAAATGTTAATTACTATTATTACATTCTTAGTACTTCTTTAGTACTAAGAGACAAGTTACATAACTACCTGAGATTTTGTGTCTAAAATTTGTTTTCATTATAAAAATAATGTCTTCTTATTGTAGCAAGTGTAAACAATATAGAACTCCCCAGAGGCAACCAGCATTAACTGTTTGCTGTACTTTTTTTTATCTCAGATGCCATTGACTGTAAGATGCTCTCTAAATTCAAGGGTACTGAAAAGTAGAGCAAAATAAAGGACTTTTGTAAGCACTTGAAGTCTTGGATCTATATACGCAGAGGGTAGACGTACCCAGGTAAGCCTGAACAAACTGTACAGGAGAATCAGCAAGAAACCTGACTGAGTGATTATAAGAGGATTATATTCATTTTCATACTAACGTTTTGTACTTCTAGGCATACTTCCAAGTATATTGAACTAAGAAGTAACCATTCCAAAAAGCCTTGGAATGGTTAGGCCAGGCACAGTGGCTCACGCCTATAAATCCCAGCACTTTGGGAGGCCAAGGTGAGAGGATTGCCTGAGCCCACAGGTTCAAGACCAGCATGGGCAACTTTGCAAGAGACCTCATCTCTACAGTAAATCAAAAAATTAGCTGGGCATGGTGGCATGTGCTTGAAGTTCCAGCTACTTAGAAGGTTGAGGCAGAAGGATCACCTGAGCCAAGCAGGTCGAGGTTGCAGTGGCCTGGAGTGAGACACTACCCTCCAGCTTGGGCAACAGACTGAGACTCCAACTAAAAAAAAAAAAAAAAAAAGAAGAAGATGGTGTTTATATTCCCAAAATTGTACTTAGTACTTCATGAGTAGGTTAAAGAATAGGATCCTCACTTCTTGGAAGATTTATTAATAAATAAATGAACTTTGGCCTGGAAGAAGACATATCGCTAGCACCTGAAACATTGGACATTATGTATACATTGGTCCCACAAGGATTAAAAAGATATGAAGGAAAAGACTGGCTTTTTTTTTTTCATTCATTGCTCTTCTATATTTATTTTCTCTGCTAAAATCCAAGAGGTCTTAAGGAATGAAAATACTGTCCAACTGTCAGGTCTCTTTGTGTTGGAAGCATTAAGGAAGCACCATGGTATAGCATAATATAACAGGAAGACCTGTGTGTGGAGAAACCTAGGTTCTACTCTTAGCTCCACCACTAATTAGATGTGTAATTTTAGATAAACCACTTAACCTCTCTAGACCTCTGTTACTCATCTCTAATTACTCTATCTAGTCCATAGGTTATTATGAAGATCAAAAGAAATCATAAATACGGAAGCACTTCAAAAATGGAACACATTTGTATTATAAGGTATTATTAATACTTACATATGGCTGGATGTGGTGGCTCAAGCCTGTAATCCCAGCACTTTGGAAGGCTGAGGTGAGAGGATTGTCTGAGTCCAAGGGTTCAATACCAGTCTGGTCAGCTTGGTGAGACATCATCTCTACAGTAAATTTAAAAAACTAGCTGGGCATGGTGTCACGTGCCTATAGTTCTAGCTACTTGGAAGGCTGAGGTGGAAGGACTGCCTGAGCCCAGCAAGTCAAAGCTACGGTGACCATGAGTGTACTACTGCACTCCATGATAGAGTGAGACTCCAACTCAAAAAAAAAACAAAAAACCTTACATTTATTATTGGTCTGCAATGTCCCTCTTAGACTTGGGCAAGAGAATCCCCTGCCCTGAGCCTTGTACTTCAGAGGGTCCTGTATATCACAAGTACACACACCCACACATTTATTAAACATCTATCAACCTGTTCCTAGGAGAACATGGTCTCAACTCTGACAATAGCCATGCATTCCTTGGAGTGATTCAAACGTTATATACATTATTTTAAAATCTGCCTCCAAATGAATTAACTTGCCAAACACATATCAAATTTGACCTCATAGCTACTCTTGGTTAACAATGGAGATGTCATTTAAATGCTGTAAAAGCAGTTAGATTTAATTTAGACAAGATAGTGAGCTACACTAGGATAGTTAAGTGAAGTAATAATAGCAGATGCTCAAATAAATAAAGAATTGTGGCCTATGATGGAAAATAATTTTGATTTTATGGTAACCACTGGTATTTGTTGCAAACTATTGTTTGTTAGGCCAAGCACAGTGGCTCATGCCTAGAATCCCAGCACTTTGGGAGGCTGAGGTGAGAGAATTGCCTGAGACCACAGGTTCAAGACCAGCCTGGGCAACTTGATGAGACCTCGTGTCTACAGTAAATTTAAAAATTAACTGGGCATGGTGGCACACACCTGTAGTTCCAGCTAACTGGGAGCTGAGGCCTGGGTGACAGAGAGAGACTCTAACTCAAAAAAAAAAAAGCAAAACTATTGCTTGCTATTAATGATGTTAGTAAAAGCTTTAAAAGAACATAGTTTTTTGGATAGTTCACTTTCAAATAATTTAAAATATTTTAAAAATTTAAAATACTTAAAAAAAAATTTTTTTTTTGAGTTGGCGTCTCACTCTGTCGTCCAGGCTTGAGTGCAGGGGCATGCTCATGGCCACCGCAGCCTTGATCTGTTGGGCTCAGGTGATCCTTCCGCCTCAGTCTTCCAAGTAGCTGGAACTACAGGCAAGTGCCACCACAGTCAGCTAATTTTTTGATTTATTGTACAGATGAGGTCTCACCAAGTTGCCCAGGCTGGTCTTGAACCTATGGGCTCAGGCAATCCTCTCACCTCAGCCTCCCAAAGTGCTGGAATTATAGGCATGAGCCACCGCACCCAGTCTTTGTTTTTCTTTATGAATACAGAATTGAAAAAAACTGAAGGAAAAACTTAATACTATAGATAGATATTGCTTAAAGGCTGGCAAAAAAATCACAACACAAGTAATAGAATTCATTTATATAATTAAAAATTTATTATATTCTCTATGATAATTATCATTATTGCAAACCCAATAAAATGTAAAATTCATGGTTTATTTCCAAATGTAAGTATTGATTTAGATATTTTATTGACAATGCCAGTTGCTACTGCCTCAGCAGAATAAAATGTTCTGTTGAAATTAATTCAAAAAATATCTACTTACAAAGGAAGTTTTTTCATTCAGGGTCAACCTCCTGAGTAGCTGGGGCTACAGACAGGTGCCACCACATCTAGCTAATTTTTTAATTTTTTTGTAGAGAGGAGGTATCATTGTGTTGCTCAGGCTGGTCTTGAACTCCTGGGCTCAAGCGATTCTTTTGCCTTGGCCCCCCAAAGAGCTGGGATTACAGGTGTGCGCCACTGCACCAAGCCAGGAATTTCTTTTGTGATGTGAAAATATTATCAAGGTAAATTTTAAGAGGTCCTCTTTGCTAGAAATGTATAATAATATATTCATAGATAAGATTATGTGATATCTAGGATTTACTTCAAACTAATTGGGTGGAGAGAATTGAGGGATATAAATGAGGCAAGAATGACCAAGAGTTAACAACTATTGAGACTGGATGATGGGTTCATAGGGGTTCTATATACCCTATTATCTACATTTGTTTGAAATTTTCCATAATAAACAGTTAAATAGGCCAGGTGCAATGGCTCATGTCTGTAATCTCATCACTTTGAGAGACTGAGGCAGGAGGATTTCTTGAGTCCAGGAGTTCAAGACCAGTTTAAACAACAAAATGAGACCTCATCTCCACGAAAAACAGAAAAATTAGTCAGATGTGGTGATGCACACCTGTAGTTCTAGCTACTCAGGAGGCTGAGGCAGGATGACCATCTGAGCCCAGGAGTTCAAGGCTGCGGTGAGCCAAGAGCATGCCACTGCACTACAGCCTGGGTGAGAGTGAGACTCCAACTAAAAAAAAAAAAAAAAAAAGAACAGTTAAACAAAAGTCTAAGAAGTATGTGGGGGAAGAAAAAATGTTCTTCTACCCTCGTAGGTTCTGTACCGAAAGCCTACAAATTAAACTGACAAAAGACAAACCAACAGGAGAAAAGGCATACACATTTTATTTGATGTTAGTATTTTAATTTTTACATGCTTGGAGGCCTTCATAGAAAAGACATGAAGATCCAAGGAAGTTGTTAGAATCTGGAGTTTATGACAATCGTAACAAAGAGTAACAAATTGTATAGAAGAGACAAGATAAAGAAAAAGGGGTCTGAGCTTCTGGGAGCAGTAAATTGTGGAAAGGCAAATGTATGGGAAGACTAATGGAAGATTAGTGGTGAGTAAGGCTTGTTGGTGCAGAGCTGTCTCAGTGCTTTCTGACTTCAGCAAGAAGGGCTGTTCTACTCGTGACATGGGAAATGGGAGGAAGAACACCTTCACAAAGGGAAATTTGTGTCTTGCTTTAGGCAGATAGGAGGACAAAGACCTCTTCTGCTTATTTATTTTTGAGTCAGAGTCTCACTCTGTTGCCCAGGCTAGAGTGCAGTGGCACACTCACGGCCACTGCAGCCTTGACCTGCTGGGCTCAGGTGATCCTTCCACCCCAGCCTCCCAAGTAGCTGGGACCACAGGCATGTGTCACCATGCCCAGCTAATTTTTTGAGCCATGTTGCCCAAACTGGTCTCAAACTCCCTGGACTCAGGAAATTCTCTCGCTTCGGTCTCCCAAATGGCTAGGATTATAGCCGTGAGTCACTGTGCCCAGCCTGTTTTCTGCTTCTTAATTGCCTTCAGCTCAAAATAATCCTTATGCCAAAGTAGCTTTTAGGCAGCATATTCTGATTCCCTTCAAGTACACTGATTCAAGAAAAGTTGTCTATTTTGCTATTAGAGTCAACAGAACACAAATTACATGAAAATTTGAGTCATGGCAATATCACTATTTTGCTGAAAAAAGAAAAATAAAATATAAAATTTATTATGCTATGAATACACAATGATTTATGAATTATGTACATATTTGTCTTATTAGTCCTCAAACATTACCAGTCCATAAGTGAAACACCCAAACATACAATAGCTAAGTCCAATCATTTTTGCTGTTTTTCTGACTTTCAGTCATATAAAAACCATTGCTTAGCACATATTTTTTAAATGTTTGTTATAATAAAGATATATTTGAGAATTTGTCAAGGAAGGTGAATAGAACATATATATTTAATGGTTTGTTAGTTTGATTCATAACTTAATGGTTTAGACCTTTGTATGCAGCCCTCTGCTTCAACACTTGTCCTGGGTACTGTGAATTTCTGTTAGAAACAGGCATGTCATTCTCAGAATTTCCATTTTATTCTTAATTTTAACAAGTAAGAATGTTTGGATGAAGATCCCTAGAAAAATAATTGTATTCAACTTATAATTACCTTCCCCAAAACATTTTAGAAAGAAAAGTTATATAATTTTACTGGATATTAGAAATGGAGTTCAAGCCGGACGCGGTGGCTCATGCCTGTAATCCCACTTTGGAAGGCGGAAGCAAGAGGATTGCCTGAGCTCAGGGATTTGAGACTAGCCTGAGTGACATGACAAGACCTCATCTCTACAATAAATCAAGAAAAATTAGCTGGGCCTGGTGGTGCATGCCTGTAGCTCCAGCTACTTGGAAGGCTGAGGCTGAAGGATCACCTGAGCCCAGCAGGTCGAGGCTGCAGTGGCCATGAGTGTACCAGTGCACTCCAGCCTGGGTGTTAGAGTAAGACTCTGATTAAAAAAAAAACCCAGAAAACAAAAAGAAATGGAGTTCGGATATATTTACCCTCAGCAGGAATCATATCTATTCATGGTTGGTTGTATTGATACTCTGTTCCTCTACAGGAACAGCCAAAAACAGTATTTTTAGCAAGAATAGATAGAATCAAGTACAATCCTTTGAGGGAAAGACCATAGGAGTGATTTGAGATAAGTAGTTATCTACTTCAAGAATGCTTTGCAAAGAATCTATTTACAATTCCAACCTCTTGTTCAATACAAGTGTTAGGCTATAGGACCATTAATACAGAGAGAGTTTGAGGTCTCTTATCTTCTATATAATGGAGACATTTAGCTTCATATTTCTTGTACATCTGATCCCCAAATTAGAAAATGCAAAAGGATAAGGGACTAAGATAATTATCTGGCCAAAGTCTAGGTAACCAACTAACAGTTCATTTGTTTTGCCTAAACTATCCTTACATTTGGACTCCTGAAGCCCTTTATCTGCTGTATGATAACTCAAATCTCTGTGTGCAGCAACATTTTCTGACTATTGAAAAAAATGGTTATCTCCAGTAAAGTACATTAATATCACATATTTCCAGTTCCAAGACACTTTTGATTGTAGCATTGACTAAAAATGTACTAATCGCTTTTTTTTTTTTTTTAATTGGAATCTCACTCTGTAGCCCAGGCTAAAGCATGCTCACAGCCACCACAGCCTCGACCTGCTGGGCTCAGGTGATCCTTCTGCCTCAGCCTTTCAAGTAACTGGAACTACAGGCACGCACCATCGTGGCCGGCTACTTTTTTGATTTAGTGTATGAGGTCTCGCCAAGTTGCCCAGGCTGGTCTTGAACCCATGGGCTCAGGGAATCCTCTCACCTCAGTTTCCCAAAGTGCTGGGATTATAGCATGAACCACTGTGCCCACCCACTAATCAGTTTTTTTAACAGAAAAAAGATGGTAAAGTCCAATTTCAGAAACACTGAAATGTGAAAATTATGTACGGTATATCTTAAAATTGAGAAGCCCTAAAACATGTTTTAAAGTGTACTTTAGAATTATAAAAGCTATTCTTATGGGAAGGTTTAGGAAGTGGCAAGAGACACATAAAGGTATAGATGTGGGTCATTATGTAAGGACAGCACGGTAGCCCTCAGGTCTGTCACAAAGGCATAGCGTTCAAGCTCAAAGACATAGTGGGAAGAGCACCAAGAGTGGGCAAGGGGCCTTGAAGGCAGCCAAGGGTCACACAGGGCACGACATAAAGATATGCTCCATCAGGAAACTAGCCTGTGATGTCTGGCTCTGACTCCAAATAATCCTAAAGAACCAGAAACCTATAAGAAGTTATTAGGGTGGGCCCTCACTTCTGAAACTTCTTTCCCTGGCTTGTTGTTAAAATCTAACCACCAGGAAAGCAAAGGACTTTTCAGTTAGCCTGCTTGAGAAACAGAGCTGAGTGTTCTACCTCCTTGAACATTTGCAATTATATTTAAGCCGTTTTGGTGTAATGTTAAAATATTTTTAATTCTATGTGTTAAGAAATGCAAAATGTTTTGAGACTAAATACCAGAGGGTATAGTCATTAGGTGTTACTGTGTTTGCCCGTAATTGGCTTCTTTCCTATAATGGATGAATCTGTTTCAGAATGGAAAAATAAATTAAATAGAAAACAAATTCTCTACATAAAGGTCATATGAGCTCTTTGTAAACAGGAATGAGGTATTACGACAAGTTTACTGAGCACCTGGTATTTAGTTCAGGTGGCTTTGCCTCACTCTGTAAATGCCAATAACTAGTGTGTATAAGTCTGAACTATTATAATGGTCACTTTCATGTAATAATCGCATCCTTATTCTCCAACTGGAATAAACAACATAAAAACTGTGAGTACTATGTGACGAAATAGGTGAAATAAATCTCTTTTAACAGTTTGGGGAAAAAGAACGGTGTTTGAAGACGGATAACAGAAAGGAAAAGAGGCATTCTGGATCTTTTTGGCAGTTTTGATTCTGCCTTCAGAATCACTTTGGAATCTACTTCCAAAGTCTTAAGTGGATGCAAACTGTTATAAAACATCTTCAATATGTCTCTGTACTTCTTATTTCCAACCCCTTATTTGTAGGTAGAGAAGCCAGACTGTCCTTGGGTTGAGAAACCCTTTGGTTTTTATGTCATTCTATTTCTTAAGCCCTGGGCAGGAGTATATTGATGGTAACCAAAGGAATGGCTTCCTTTATTCATACTATGTGCCTGGCACTGTGCTGGGTACCATGGAAGGAACTAAAGATGACTAAGGTAAAGTTCCTGCTTTTTAGAAGCTTTAATGTGGTAGTGGGGAGTAGGGCACCAAGATCAGAGGTTGGGGTCAAATGAGTAAACAGATCATTAGGCTACCAGGTATTAATTACAGATGGAGTATACCAAACAGGATTTCTTAAATCATCCTGTGGTGTCTTGGAGGTGGGAGATGGGACAGCAGCGGTGCACAGGAAGGCCATGCTGCAAAGGAAAGATCAGAATTTTTTTTTTTTTTGAGTTGGAGTCTCACTCTGTTGCCCAGGCTGCAGTGCAGTGGCACGCTCATGGCTCATTGCAGCCTCTGTCAGCCTCCCGAGGAGATGGGTTTACAGTTGCATGCCACCATGCCAGGCTAATTTTTTTATTTTTTATTTTGTAAAGACAAGGTCTCACTATGTTGCCTAAGCTGGTCGCAAACTCGTGGGCTCAAGCAGTCTTCTCACCTCAGCCCCCAAAAGTGCCAGGATTACAGGCGTGAGTCACTGTGCTCAAAGGAAAGATCAGAATTGGAAGTCTTAACCAAGGAATAGGAATTAGCCAGATAGTGTCGCAAAGGAGTGTGGCAGAGCCCTCTCAGCAGAAGGGACAGAATAAAGTCGCAGAAATTGGCGAGTCATCAGATGGGGGCTGGGGCAAAAGGAAAAGAGGAACCTCTTAGATGGGCAGGTGGAAGCTACAAACGGGGTGAATGGAACAGTCAAAATCAGGTTTCAATCAGATCTTTTTTCAGTCAACTCTGGTTTTGAGGAATGTGCCTCCATTCATTAATTGGTTCCTTTGTTCTAACCCATGTCATGGCTTCCGCCTGGTTCCAGGAAAGAACGGGCCCATAACTAATCTCACCTTTCTGAGTTTGGCTGTTGACAAGTCACCATCTTTGTAGCTCCCTCCCTGCCTTCCATCCTGGACATTCATTCCTGTTAAACCCCTTCACCGAGTGCATTTTGTTGCCTGTTTGGCTGGTGCCCCAGATGCCTAACACTCAGTTAAATTAAACTTAGTTTTATACTTATCGACCTTTCTTTGCTAGAGAGAGTACAATTACTTAAAATAAGAGCTTTCTTTGTTTGGGGGGCTTAAAAAATGATTTCCAAAGAAATAGCCCAGAGTCAGGGACTAAGGGCCAAGATAGCCACTAATAATAGCAATAGCTACGGCAGTGGACATTTGTTGGTTGTCTCCTCAGTGTGTTAGCCCTGTCTTCTCTTCTCCATGGTACTTTGATTTCATTTGGGGAATGCACTCCTCCCCACGCAGTCCACGTGCTTCCAGAGTCACTGACCTGGTTAGTTAAAACCAACCATCATCTTCTTCTTATGCACAGCTTTGGTTCCAGAGAAGGCATGTGATCTAAGCAAGTAAATGTCAGGATGCTCACTGGACTGCTGGGACCAACTTATTCTCTCCAGGTATAGACAAGGGAACATATACTTCTATGGAGCTGTAGGCAGCCATCTTGTGATCATGAGGATTGCTAGCTTTAGATAAAGCTGATATTGTAGAAGCCAGAGCAAAAAGAAACTGAGTCCTTAGGGATATGGCTCAGTCCTTAGTGACAGTCCTTAGTGCTCGAAGACTTCAAGAATATGAATTCTGAGCCAGGCTCAGTGGCTCAGCCTGTAATCCCGCGCCTTGGGAGGCTGAGGTGAGTGGATTGCCTGAGCCTGCAGGTTCGAGACCCG
>NW_007257569.1:491821-500645 GCF_000164805.1 Carlito syrichta
ATGTCTAGAACAAACCTAAGTCTTCCTTCTTTTTATTGGTATCCTTTCCATGTTTTGAATACTTTCACTTCTATTTCCCTGGTGTTTTTGGCCTGGAAGCCCAATGTTTAATTGACCCTAATTTCTACTGAGTGACATAGTTTTCTTTTCCATGTATGCACAAGCAACCACATTTTTTTTTTGAGTTGGAGTCTCACTCCCATTGCCCAGGCTGGAGTGCAGTGGCACGTTCACAGCCACTGCAGCCTTGACCTGCTGGGCTCTGTTGATTCTTCCACCTCGGTCTTCTAAGTTGCCAGAACTACAGACACACGCCACCACACCCAACCTATTTTTTTATTTCTTGTAGAGATGAGGTCTCACCAAGTTGCCTAGGTTGGACTCGAACCCGTGGGCTCAGGCAATCCTCTCACCTTGGCCTCCCAAAGTGCAGGGATTACAAGCTGAGCCACCGCACCTGGCCAGCACCCATATTTATAATAGGAAAACCTTCAGTCCTTGCTTAGGCCTTACAGCTGATTTTTTTATGGCATTTGCCCATCTTCATCATGAACCCAAGACTTTTAAAACTTTATGATTCACTTGCCACCACTGTTTCTTGCTTGAGAACTCTTCAGGTCTATTACCCTTGCTTCTAAGATCCTCTTCCCTGAAATGTATCTTAGGGGCATGATCACCCAGAATAGTTTCTAAACCTGAAGCTGCTATTGACGCTTCCAAAGGTCATCATATCAGGACCACAGCGGAGTCTAATAAGTCCTCTGACACGCGCTATTCCCCTAAAGCCCCACTTCCTTTAGTGTTCAGATTCTGTAGCCTTTGAATAACTTGTGCCATCTCACAAATTACTTTCTGCCATTTCTTTCTCTACGCCTGACTCCTATTCCATTTCTTTTTTTTTTTTTTTGAGTCAGAGTCTCACTCTGTTGCCCAAGCTGGAGTGCAGTGGCACGCTCACGGCCACCACAGCCTCAACCTGCTGGACTCAGGCGGTCCTCCTGCTTCAGCCTTCCAAGTAGTTGGAACTACAGGTGTGCACCACCACGTCCAGCTACTTTTTTTATTTATTGTAGAGACGAGGTCTCGCCATGTTACCCAAGCTGGTCTCAAACTTGTGGGCTCAGGCAATCCTCTCACCTCGGCCCTCCAAAGTGCTGGGATTATAAACTTGAGCCACTGTGCCCGCCATCCCATCAGTTTCAACCCATGTCTGAGCTCTACTTATCATTGTTTTGCCTCTTTCCTTTGTTTTTTCTTTCCTGTATCTTTAAAAACAAAAAACAAAAAAAGTGAGGCTGCGGTGGCCGGGAGCATGCCACTGCTTTCCAGTCTGGGCAACAGAGTGAGACTCCAACTCAAAAAACAAAAAAAAAAGAATATGAATTCTTAGTGACATAAACTAACCCAAAATCTGCCCTATCCCTGGACATTTCAGTTTCATGAACTAATCCATTCTCTATTGTGGTTTTATTTTCTGTAGAGTCGGGGCTCACTGTGTTGTCCAGGCTGGTCTTGAACACCTGGGCACAAGCAATCTTCTCATCTCAGCCTTCCAAAGCATTGGGATGATAGATGCAAGCCATCACACCCAGCCTCTTTTATTGTTTAAACCAGTTTGAGTTGTGCTTTTTTGATTTTTGTTTGTTTTTATTTTTTCTTTTCCAATGCATTGCCACACGCCCCCCACCCACTTCTCCTTCCTTCTCCTAGTAGTGTCCAGAGTCTGCCAATCCCAGGCTTGGGTTCATGTAACCAGTGTTCAGGGCCCAATTATGAGTGAGAACATGTGGTATTCAGTTATTTGTTTCTGTGATAGTTCATTTAACACGATGGTCTCCAGCTGCATCCAAGTTGCTGCAAAGATCATAATTTTGTTCTTCTTTGTGGCTGCATAATATTCCATCGTGTATATATGCATTTTATTTTCTTTATCTGGTTCACTTTTGATGGGCAGCTATATTGGTACCATGTTTTTGCTATTGTGAATAGTGCTGCAATAAACATGTATGTGCAACTGTCAGACCTGCATTTCAAGCAAAGATGATTTGCTTCACTTCAAACAATTTTTTTGTTGTATTGTTACTGAGAGGCTGAGGATAAATAAACTGATTGTTAAGAATAATCAAATACATGAGATGATCTAGCTTTTCTTAAGTGAATAGATTATTATATAACACAAATATTATCAACTTATTTATATACATTATAATTTGTTATTGTTTTTTAGAGACAAAGTCTGTGTCACCTACATTGAATTGCAGTGGCATCATCATAGCTTACTGCAGCCTGGAACTCATGGGCAAAAATGGTGCTTTTTTGCTATTTGCAATCTAAAATATTCTATGCTATATAGTTATTCTTTTTTTTTTTTTTTTTTTTTTTTTGAGTTGGAGTCATTCTGCCACCCAGGCTGGAATGCAGTGGCATGCTCATAGCCACCGCAGCCTCAACCTGCTGGGCTCAGGTGATCTTTCCACCTAGCCTTCCATGTAGCTGGAACTACAGGTGTGCACCACCATGTCCAGCTAATTTTTTTGATTTATTGTAGAATGAGGTCTTGCCAAGTTGCCCAGGTGGGTCTCCAATTCTGGGCTCAGATAATCCTCTCACCTAGGCCTCCCAAAGTGCTGGGATTACAGGTGTGAGCTACCACACCCAGCTAATTACTCTTTATTGAGCACCTACTATGTAATGAGTGTTCTACAAACATTAATTCTCGCAATTATACTTTTTAACTATGGCAAAGTATACATAAAATTTCTTAATCATTCTTAAGTATAAAGTTCTGTGGCGTTAAATATATTTATAATGTTGTAGAACCATCACCTACTATTTCCAGTCACAATCATATTTTGAGATGAGTATTAATATCCTCTTTTTAATTTATTTTTAGAAAGACAGGGTCTCACTCTGTTGCCCAGGTTGGAGCAGGAGCAGTGGCATGATCATAGCCCATAACCTTGAACTCCTGGGTTCAAGCTCCTGAATATCTATGACCATAAGCATACAATTTCATGCCCTGCTAATTTCCTTAATTATTTATTTTCGTATTTATTTATTTATTCCTTTTTTAGTCAGAGCCTTATTCTGTTGCCCAGGCTGGAGTGAAGTGGCATGCTCACAGCTTCTACAGCCTCGACCTGCTGGGCTCAGGCAATCCTTCCACCTCAGTCTCCTGAGTAGCTGAGACTGTAGGCATGCACCCCCACACCTGGTTAATTTTTTTATTTATTGTAGAGACAAGGTCTTGCCGAGTTGCCTAGCTTGGTTTCGAACCCCTGGGCTCAGGCAATCTTCTCATGTCTGCCTCCCAAAGTGCTGGGATTACAGGTGTGAGTCACCACATTTGGCTAATTTTTTTATTTTTGTGGACTCAAGGTCTTGCTATGTTGTCCAGTCTCGTCCAAACTCCTGTCCTTGCGTGATTCTCCTACCTCAGCCTCCCAAAATGCTGGGATTACAGAGATAAACCAGCATGCCTAGCCAATAGCCAATATTCTAACTTTACTAAAAAAAGAAACTTCCTCAGCGAGGTGCATTACCCAAGTCAGACCACCAGTTAGTGGTATAATGCAGTTTAAACCCAGATCAGCCTGACTGGAAAGTCCCTCGTACCTTTCCTTCATCACAGCACTGAATCAAATAATCAAGCCAGGAAACAGGAAGTCTTAGTCAAGTTATCAGTTCAGGGTCTACAACATAGCGATTAGAGATTAGGAACTTGAGGGAGCAGATGTAGCAAACGGGAAACAAGGTAAGAAACACAAAGTGATCAGAATGCAAGTCATCAAAGGTCAGACACTAGAGGTTGGAGTGAGGGGAATATGAGAAACCATTTAGGTTCACGAAGCAAGGTTAGAAGGGGGCCTCATCAGTGGAGACGTCAAGAATATCTGGTGGTACTTGTTCACCCTACTGCTGTTTATAGGGGAGCAATCTTTGCCCTGCCCACTGACTTCCCCAAAGGATCCTAAAGGTATTTTACAACAATACCCACAATTTTATGTTAAGCATTCATTAAAATAAGTCACGTAATAAAGTTGATCTGTATCAAGAGGGAGACACATCCTGTAGTGGGGCTTGGCCCTTTAAATGAGGTCTGTAATGACCTGAGAGCTCTCTCCTCCTTGTTAGGACAAGATGGATTTCCAGTAGGGTTCTCCCCACCCCTGGTGCTCTCCCCCCCCCCAAATCACAAACTTTTGGGCTAAAAGCTATTCACCTTTGATGAGTATCTCTTAATTGTTTACTTTTTTAACTAAGGCTATTAGAACTCTAGAAGGTGTTTAATCTGTTGATCTGTTTGTTTTCAAGTTTGACTCCTTTCATTTTTGATCTTGGGTAAGTAGTAGCTTAAAGGGTTTTACTTAAACAAAGAGATCAGTTCCCTAATTTTCAATTTCCGTAAGTGTAAATTTCTACAGAGTCAGAGGCTGTCTTGAAATGGGGGAGGAGAAGTTATGAGAATGGATTGGGTAAGTCTCCTTGATGTTTTCACACCCCCAACCCTGGAACTCACCCCAAGGCCTCTTCTCCAGCTGTGTACTGAACAAAACCACTAGCGTTTTCTCAAACTTGATTTTATATATAAACTATATGTCAACCTTAATGAGTCACTCACTGCCCACTGCACAGATAGGAGACGGAGGCAGGAGCCCTATGAAACTGATGTCATCTGACATGGTTGACACACATATGATGAAGTTTTTCACCCTTCCTCCTCTCGAGCAGCATTTGGGGAGTGAGTGTCTATGTGTGAACCGTCTGTTTGGTAATTCAATTTTTCTGGAAAACAAAACATAGAAAACTGAATTTTTTTCTCATCATTTCCATTTTTACCGGTGTTCTCTTCTCCACCATCACCACTCCTTTGTACTAGCCTGTCTTTTCAGGAGCCACAGAAGAGGATGACTATGTCATGCTGTTCAGTCAGTGGCCCAAACTGAGCAACAGTAAGTAGACTACAGGGCAAAAGAGGCTGAGAATGGATTGGTTCAAGTCACGAGGGAATCCTGGGAAAAGGAGTAATCTGGCACCCCTTCAAACCAATATTCTTTAAATAGCAGAGGGTAGAGAGAAATTCATTTTCTATTAATATAAAATGTATAGCTCTTTATGGTCAAAATAAAGAATTTACTATCTGTACTGACTAACAATATTTCCACTGATTTGGAATTATCATTCATTTCCCATTTTTTCGCCATTACTTATCACTTGAATAGTGATAGTTACTCACCAAGAATAGAGGTAAGTTATACTTACAAAATCTTGCTCAAAATATATTACAAGTTATTTTTCTTCCTCCTAGTTTTTACATCATAAAAATAATTCTAACTTTTCCAAAGTACTTGTTCTTTCTTTATTTTCCTTTTGGGAGTTTCTGAGCTAGACAACCTCTTGTAAGGCATGTCTGCCTTTAAATTGTAGAAAATAACCAACTGTCTCCCAAAACAGTGTTAGAGATTTGGGGTAGAATCCCAAACCCAATTCCTACCCCCACTTCTTCTCCCAACCAACTTCCCTGAGGGAGGATGCACACCTGTGTCTATACCCTAAGGAAAACCCCAAGACGTCTTTTTTTTTTTATTTGGAGTTTCACTCTGTTGCCCAGGCCAGAGTGCAGTGGTACACTCACGGCCACCCCAGTGTCAACCTGCTGGGCTCCAGCGAGGCTTCTCCCTCAACCTTTCAAGTAGCCGGAACTAATTTTTTATTTATTGTAGACACGAGGTCTCACCAATTTACCCAGACTGGTCCCGAACTCACGGGCTCAGTCAAGTCAGTTACCTCGGCCTCCCAGAGTGCTGGGATTACAAGCTAAGCCACCAAGCCAGGCCCCAAGGACATCTTTATTAGTAAACAGGCAAGTGCTCAAACTTAAAGTGAAGCTTGGGTCATGGCTAGGTAGAGGCCAGGAAGCCTGGGTGAGGCCTCTTACTTTTTCAACTCCAAAATAAAATCTTAGGACCCCCCCTCAAGTGTTCCAGAAGAGAGAAGAGTGAGGGTGGGGATAAGAACAAGACTCAAGCAGAGAGGCATCAACAGCTGAGCGCAAGTCCACCTACCTGACCAGGTGAGTGGATGAGGCTAGCCTGCCTGACCCATAGAGTTGGGGACAGAAAGGGGTGAGAAGGAGTTTTAGGCCTTTTCACCAGAGGTAGCCCACCTGCCTCCTCCCCTCTTAGTACATGGGGGAAAAATGTGCAAAACTGTCTGCTGCTGTCAGGGTTAAGAAATTGAAAAGCTGGCCCCCAGGAGATGGAAGTGGGAGTCTTTCAGTGTCAAGATCCCTTCCTTTAGTGAGGTATCCCCAGAGTCTCTGGCCAGACTAGCCACTTCCATACAGAGGATTCAGTAAGAGGGTAGAGAGAGAGGCAGAAGCTTGGGTGGAGTTTCCTCCTTTATGAGCTCTGAAGAACTGCATGGAGAGAAGCTGAACAACCTCCTCCCCCAGCCCCCAGGCCCTGTTATTCTCTCTTTAACAACTGGGCATAATAATCAAATCTTTGTTCAACTCAGACTGTCCAAGTAGAGAGACTAGCAGCTCCCTCAGTTATTACCATGGTGGCTTCCTGGGACCACTGAAATGCACAATCAAGCTATTCCTCCCAAGATTTTTTGTAATGGGTCAGAACAGGTCATTCATCGATGTAACTTCAAGACCACACTGTACCCTAGGCCAAATATTCACTCCCTGGTTTATAATTTCCATCTGAAATTATACCTAGTCATATTGTCCAAAATTGGTCACACAGATTTTACTTCTTAAAAAATTTTTTATTATATTTTATTTATTTATTTTTTAATTGGACTCTCACTCTTGCCCAGGCTGGAGTGCAGTGGCATGCTCACAGACACTGCAGCCTCCACCTGCTGAGCTCAGGAGATCCTTCCACCTAAGCCTTCCAAGCAGCTGGAACTACAGGTGTGCACCACCACGCCTGGCCAATTTTTTGATTTATTGTAGAGATGAGGTCTTGCCAAGTTGCCCAGGCTGTCTCAACCCCTGGGGCTCAGGCAATCCTCTAGCCTCTGCCTCCCAAAGTGCTGGAATTATAGGCATGAGCCACTGCACCTGGCTATTTTTTTATTTTTATTTTATATTGATTGATTAATTGAGTTCGAGTCTCACTCCATCGCCCAGACTGGAGTGCAGTGGCACACCCATGGTCACCCCAGCATTGATCCGTTGGGCTCAGGCGATCCTTCTGCCTCAGCCTTCCAAGTAGCCGGAACTGCAGACACACGCTACCACACCTGGCTAATTTTTGATGTACTGTAGAGACGAGGTCTCGCCAAGTTACCTGGGATGGTCTCAAACCTGCGGGCTAAGGTAATCCACTCACTTCAGCCTCCCAAAGTGCTGGGATTGCAGACTGAGCCACCAAGTCCGCCTTTTACTTTTATTTTAAAGATGTGGGGTACAATTCAGGTATTGAGTATACAAGTGGTCATTGAGATTTTACTTTTAAAAGTTCAAATAAAACAACAAGAGTGAGTAAAAATTGAACAGTGTGAATTCCTTCCCATTATTAAATCCCCAGGAAACTCAAGTCCAAAATGAATTCCTTCTTCTTTCTATTATATATTGAACTCCAAAAATCCTTGAAGCCTGAGATAAAAGCTCTCTAGTTTCGTGATCTTTTCAGCACCTGTCAGAGGGTTCTCCCTCAATTGCCTCCCTCAATTGCCTTAGGTGTTTGGGGTCTTCTGCAACCACTGTGCAACATCTTCCATGACAATGGGTATAGCATCTTCAGTGCCTTCAAAATTTAAGCAATCCATCCAAATCTCTCATGTCCCAAAAATGCAGAAACAGATGTGACTCCTGTGGTAACAGCACTGTGCAAACAAAATGTTATTCCTAGAACCTAGAGTATAGACCCTTGTTGCTATTGCCTTCCAAAGACAACAGCAAGTCGAACACGGTGGCTCACACCTGTAATCCTAGTACTTTGGGAAACCAAGGCAAGAGGATTGCCCAAGTCAAGGGGTTCAAGACCAGCCTGGGTAACTTGGTGAGACTTCATCTCTACAATAAACTAAAAAATTAGCCTGGTATGGTGGTATGTGCCTGTAGTACCAGCTACCTGGAAGGCTGATACAGAAGGATTGCCTGAGCCCAGTAGATAGAGGCTGCGGTGGCCGAGATCATGCCACTGCAGTTCAGCCTGGGTGACAGAATGAGACTCTGAGCCCCTCCCCAGAAAAAGACTGCAACCAATTTATTGCCCTTTTGGGAAGAAGAATAATGCAGAGGGAACAAACAATGAAGCGAGAACACCTTCTTGGTTTCCAGCTTGCCAGGATGCTTATTAGAACATGTCAGTTTTCCAACTGCTGCATATGAATTTAAATTCAGTTGAGATCAATTGATCATCAAGAGGTGAACTGGGACACTATGTTTTTAATAAGGACATAGTTGACTTCCTATACATTTTCTTCCTCCTCCCCGCCAAACTCCAACTTTTTCTAGGGCCATCCATCCCCTCTATCCAGCTCACCCCATTTGCAGCCATAAGAGCCAGTGTGATTGGCCTAAGAGTAATTCACTCACTCTTGCCAGAGGTTAATTCAAGAATGGGAATAGTGCCCAATTAGTTTCAAAGAGACATGAGCCGTTTTCAGTGGTAATATTTCCAATGTCTAGAACAAACCTAAGTCTTCCTTCTTTTTATTGGTATCCTTTCCATGTTTTGAATACTTTCACTTCTATTTCCCTGGTGTTTTTGGCCTGGAAGCCCAATGTTTAATTGACCCTAATTTCTACTGAGTGACATAGTTTTCTTTTCCATGTATGCACAAGCAACCACATTTTTTTTTT
>NW_007257569.1:500665-506711 GCF_000164805.1 Carlito syrichta
GGGGCATGATCACCCAGAATAGTTTCTAAACCTGAAGCTGCTATTGACGCTTCCAAAGGTCATCATATCAGGACCACAGCGGAGTCTAATAAGTCCTCTGACACGCGCTATTCCCCTAAAGCCCCACTTCCTTTAGTGTTCAGATTCTGTAGCCTTTGAATAACTTGTGCCATCTCACAAATTACTTTCTGCCATTTCTTTCTCTACGCCTGACTCCTATTCCATTTCTTTTTTTTTTTTTTTGAGTCAGAGTCTCACTCTGTTGCCCAAGCTGGAGTGCAGTGGCACGCTCACGGCCACCACAGCCTCAACCTGCTGGACTCAGGCGGTCCTCCTGCTTCAGCCTTCCAAGTAGTTGGAACTACAGGTGTGCACCACCACGTCCAGCTACTTTTTTTATTTATTGTAGAGACGAGGTCTCGCCATGTTACCCAAGCTGGTCTCAAACTTGTGGGCTCAGGCAATCCTCTCACCTCGGCCCTCCAAAGTGCTGGGATTATAAACTTGAGCCACTGTGCCCGCCATCCCATCAGTTTCAACCCATGTCTGAGCTCTACTTATCATTGTTTTGCCTCTTTCCTTTGTTTTTTCTTTCCTGTATCTTTAAAAACAAAAAACAAAAAAAGAATGCCATTCATTCTCTTTTTCTCTTTCTTTTGCTTTCTTTTTCTCTTCCTCTCTTTCTTTTCTTTTTTGTGTGAGTTATGGTCTCACTCTGTCGCCCAGGCTGGAGTGCAATGGCACAGTCACAGCTCACTGCAGCCTTGATCTTCTGGGTTCAGGCAATCCCTCTGCCTCAGCCTCCTGAGTAGCTAGAACTACAGGTGTGTGCCACCATGGCTTGTTAATTTTTTGATATTTTGTAGAGATGAGGTCTTGCTATGTTGCTCAAACTGGTCTCGAACTCCTGAGCTGAAGCAATCCTCCTGCCTTGACCTCGCAGTAGTGGGATAACCGGCATGAGCCACCACACCCAGTCAATGCCATTCATTTTCTAGGCATATTTTCTTATAACAAGAGCCTATCTGCTTCTCTGGATGCCATTTCCATATAATCTTGAAATTCATCATGTAAGGTCTGAAATAATACCACCGCCACCACCAGCAATAACAATAATGGCTAAGAGTTTACTTGAGCTTGTACTATGCAACAAGTTCTGTTCTATGCATTTTATAGGTAGTAATTTACATAATCCTCATGTCAATCACATAAAATGAAGGCTATTATCACCCCCATTTTAGAGATGCAGAAACAAGCACAGAGAGGTTAAGGAACTTGCCCAAGATCAGACAAGTCAGTAAGTGGCAGAGCTACCTCTTGGTTTATCACTTGCACATCTGCCCCAACTTCTGTCACCTAACAGTCCCTCCATAATAGAACGGGTTTTTATTGTTTTGGCCTAGTCTTCACTGAACACCTAGAAACTGGGTTCTGCTCTTAAAAAGCAAAAATAAAGATTTACAACTGTCTATCACAGCCCAAGCTAAAATTTGAGCATAATTAATTTCTTTTAATAGTGCTCAGTCTGTATTATTCCACAGGGAAGGGTATTAAAGTTAGATTTTATAATTCTTTAAAGATAACTTCTGAGTATCACTGGATTGTATGTATGCTTACCAGGTTTTCCCTCATATACATTAAATTTAAATCCTTAGTTCCAAGTTAATTTTCACTGCCTAACTGATAAAATATTATCTGAGTATGTACTAAAGAATGAATTATTGCAGCTTAGTGAGATAAGTCATTCATACTCTAACAAGGATATTTTAAACAGAGTTGGTTATTCCTGCAGGGAAACCATATTCAGATCAAACTAATTTCTTAAATGACATAAAAGGAGTGAGCAGCTTTGAGGTGTCTTATGTAACTGACTGAGTGCTGACAACTTGGGACTAGATGATAGAATGACAGAGAAAAGGGAAGCTGAATCTTTGAAATGGTAAAAATTATAATTAAAAAATCACAGTAAATATCACCTGCCAGGTATTAAAATGATTAAAGAGCTTATTTTTTCACACTGCTATTGTGATAGGTTTTATAAACAAATAATTTTAAGTACACTAACCTGTTAAGCACCAGTAATTAGTTGAGAAAAACAAACACAAATGTTCTTGAAGAGAGAGCAAACCCTGAGGGAATTCAGTCCTCTGAAATTATGCTAAGTGTTACTGAAATTATTCTGGGAGTCTCTTACCCCACAGAAAGATCCCCTTTAAATTTTTCTCCTGTTTTCTATCATATGTAACTTCTACAACAGCTAATTGATGGAATTTTTTGTTAATATAGGTGGACCTGCAAATGGATAAAACCCTCTGGCATATTTTCGGCTTTCACCAGAAGAATTAAGAGTCTATAACACCTGTGATTGAAAAAGGCACTGGATTGGCAGGCAGTGGTTTTGCTACTAAATAGTCATAGCATTTTGTCTCACTTCTTTGGATTTTAATTTCCTAGTCTGTCGGACACAGAAATGAGATTAAATGATCTCCAAGGTCCATCATAACAACTCCTAAGTTCCATAGTTTTATTTATTTATTGAGTTGGAGTCTCATTCTGTTGCCCCACTGGAGTGTAGTGGCACGTTCACAGCCACCGCAGCCTCGACCTGTTGGGCTCAGGTGGTCCTTCCACCTCAGCCTTCCACCAAGTTCCACAATTTTAAGATGGCTTTGAACACTTTTGCACAAAAAAGACTTTATCATTTCATCCCATGAAATAAACTAAAAATATGTAGAAACTAGTGATATGCAGATATGATAGCATTTTTTAATGTCTCCCAAAAGATGTTCCATTATTGCTAAACTAGTTTCTCTCTTGCACTTCATCAGCCATCACGGCTCCAAGAAAACGGAGCACAGCAAATGTCATCTCAAGAAGGAAGCGGATATAGTACAAAAGCAAAGTTTCTAATATATGGGAAGAAAAAAAAATTTGTTCCTTATAATCCTAAGGAATGATGGAAAGAAAGGGGACAAGGAAGAGGTAATCAGACCTAGTGTGCTTACTTTCCAACCCCTCAGGGTATAAATTAGAATTAAAGGTATGTAGTTGATGCATTCACATAGACACAGGAAAATCCAAGAAAGCTGGGGATAGTGGTTTGCTAACCAGGGCATTCTGTGAAAGGCCAAGCAAGACTTGCTGGAGTCCTGCCTTTAGCTCAACAGCATGTTCAATTATGACATAGGGAGAATAATGCAACATTGTTGGAGGGAGGTGGCTCAATAAATAAACCCAAAACAAGGCTCCTGGTTCTTGAAGGCCTACATGTGGTATTCAGAAAATCCAGAAGGGCCCATGTGTCTCAGTGAGAAAATAGAGTGGCACCACGAGGATCAATGGACCTGTAAAGACTTGGGGTCAGTAGCACAAGGAGGTTGAGTGTGTGTAACATGGCTCCGGTATGGGTTCAGCAACAGGAATCAGTGTGATAGCTCAAAAGAACAGAAATGACCAGTCTTATCTTTAAGGCTAGCCGTCCTGCTATCAGACCAGACCAGCTACTCCATACCGGAGGACAACACCAGGACTGACATTTGTGGCTTAGATGCCCTTACCTGATGCCATATAAGCCTCCCAATCCTTCAGGGATGCCAGCAGCCCACTAGTTATCATGTGAATTAGAAAAAGTGCTACCTTTCTCAAGACACCTTACTTCCATCTATCAGAAAATTGTCCCAAGAGACTGATTTTTGTTAGAACAAGGCAATTTACTGCCATGAGCCAGAGAATTGTAATGAATTTAGAAACTCAGGGCATGTAAAAGATACCCTTTATGTGATAACAACAGTTTCTTACTCCTCCCCCACCCCACTCATGTCTTGGAATGAGAGGGAGGTAGGGAAGTGAAATCTGAAAGACAGCATTTATGTTTTTTAAAAAATTGAGATAATGTGAGGATCTCAGGTTAAAATCACAGAAAATAACCGGGCACGGTAGCTCGCGCCTATAATCCCAGTACTTTGGGAGGCCAAGGTGAGAGGATTGCCTAAGCCTATGGGTTCGAGACCAGCCTGGGCAACTTGGCGAGACCGTATCTCTACAATAAATCATGTCTGTAGCTCCAGCTACTTGGAAGGCTGAGGTGGAAGGATAGCCTGAGCCCAGTAGGTTGAGGCTGCGGTGGTCGGGGGCGTGCCACTGCACTCCAGCATGGGCTACAGAGTGAGACTCTGACTCAAAAATAAATAAATAAACACATAAAATAACAGAATATAAACAAGCTACATTTTCTCTGTACATCTGAATTAATGTAAGTAAATCTTTAACTTTGCCACACCAACATACAAACTTTTTATGCCCAAGATTTTGCCTTTGATTTTATAGGCATTTCCAATAACACGTTATATGTAATGCATACATGGAAGGAACCAATAAGTACTTGTTGAATAAAACAGTAAAATTTTATTTTATTTTATTTTAGTAGAGACAAGGTTTCACTATGTTGCCCAGGCTGGCCTCAAACACCTGGCCTCAAATGATCCTCTTGCTTCAGTCTCCCAAAGTGCTGAGATTACAGGCATGTGCCACCATATTCAGCCAAAGGGAATACATTTTTAGACAAATCAGAATTATGGACACACTTATAATATGTAATTTTCCTGTACTTTTACTTTTTTCCTGTATGCTTATTTGAATCGACTCTAAAATTTTATTCATTTGCACCTAGATAAAAACCACAAAAAATCTGAAGTTCTCCAGTTGTTTTCTAACAGTCACCCGCCTCAAATATTTTTACAGAAGGAAACATTCTCCATTTTCTGGACCAAAGAGAGACCATCTCAAAATCACAGAACTTAAAAAAAATTGGGCTATGTAGTCCTAAATAAGTTCCTATTTAAAGGGGGTTGGTTTATATCTAGATAGGTAATTTGCCTAGGTTCTCGTATCAAATATGGGATTTGAACGCACAACACCATACAGGTTCACCTCTCCTTGAACCTCTCCCTCCTATCAAAAAAACACTTTCCTCCCTCTCAGCCTTCCTTTATCATGCTTTGTAGTTCCTTAGTTATCAATCTCGAACCTAGACAATCATTGATCAAATTCAAATGAGAAATCACCAAAAGTTCTGAAAACCAGAGAATCAAGTAAATTGTCAGTTTCACCACATCCAAAAAAATGATAAACAAAAGGGGGGAGGGGAAGAATTGAGAAAGGGTAAATTTTTAGTCATCGTAAAACAGCAGCTAGGGGAATACAAACGTTTTCCTTGGAGAGAGATTATGTCGAGGGGACCAGATACAGGTACACAAGAGAGGGTTTTGTTGAGGGTTTTGCTTTTCCTTTGAGAATGTGGGACCTAAAAAAATTTTTTGTAGCAATCACATAAACAATCACAACCTCAACACATTTACTTCTGTCACATATTTCTTTCCCGAACATTGTCTACACCACTTCTCCAAAGAGCAAATCAAATTAACCAAAGGTCAACACCTTTTCAATGCTTAGCCGATCCCCCTTAGACTACACTAGGAAGCGACTCCAAACTTCGGTCCCCAAGCTCAAGGCTCGGTAAAGTCGACCTCCAGGGTTTGCAAATACCCTCAGCTTGGCTAAAGGGCACAGAACCTCGAGCGCTCCCTACAGCTCAGATTTTGAACCCACCTACCACACAAAACCCGAGTTACCCAAGATCGGCTCCCTCGCTCCACTTTTTTTCCGCTTAAAAAATCGGGTGAAGGTTGGGGTGGTGGTGGGGAGACAGAAACGGCGAGCCGAAGGATTAATCACTTCTCCCCATTACATCAGCAGCCCCCGCCCTTTCCTCCGAGCACCTCCTCTCCCAGAACCGTCGCTACGCACTGGCGCTCTCCTCGCCCACCCCCGGCTCTATTATATGCCCTGATACCTCCCCATTATCGCCCGCCCCGCCACACTCCCCCTTTCCTCTTTCCCCCTCCTCGGCGGGGGAGGGAGGAAACCCGAGAGAGGAAACAGGGCGTGGAAGGAAGGGACTCGGAGATAAGAGCGGGGGCCCCATTGGCCGGAAGGTTGTACGGGCGCCTCCGATTGGCCGCCCGGCCGGAATCCCCGCCCCTCGGCC
>NW_007257569.1:507023-507370 GCF_000164805.1 Carlito syrichta
GCAGCAGCAGCAGCAGCAGCAGCAGCAGCAGCAGCCGCCGCGGCGACGGGACTGAGAAGGAGGAGGAGGAAAGGTTCCTTTAAGGAGGAGGAACGACGACGCCTCTTTTTCCCCCATCTCCTCCCTTCACACTCATTTCCCCTTCGCCGAGGAGAGAAGGGGGGGAGGAGAGAGAAGAGGCCGAAGAAAGAGAAAAAATTCCTCGCAGAAATCTCTTTCAGGGGCTGGGGGGGGGAGGAAGACGAAAAAAGGAGCCGGGCGCCCCCTGCTCCCTCCCTCCCTTCTCTCCCTCTCTTCGCCTCCTTCTCCCTTCCTCGCCCGCCCGCCCACTCCCCCCGCCGCCGGAG
>NW_007257569.1:508752-575934 GCF_000164805.1 Carlito syrichta
GGGGAGCCGCGACTCCTCTCCCAACCCCACAATGTTTGCTGCGCAGTTTGCCTTTAGTTACAGAACCCCTGGGAAGGACCCGTTAAATCAGGCCTTTTAAATAAATAAATATAGAATCCATCGGCCATTTCCAGCCCCCTCCCTCGTGTGCAGTGCAGTTACCCTTCCGCTCTCCCGACACCCCCTCGCCTGTCCTCCCCTGCCGACCCCCCACGCCGCGGTGCCACCCTCCATCCCCTGGTGGGGTTTCAACGCCCCTTCCTCGGAACGGCCCTTTGGGATTGTGTGTGTGTGTGTGTGTGTGTGTGTGTGTGTGTGTGTGCGCGCGCGCGCGCGCGCGTGTGTTGTGTCCAAGGCCTAGTGAAATGTGTCATTTGGACCCAACTGTGCAGCACTGTCTGGTAACCACCATTGTCTAAGGGCTGAGGCTCCCCGGGGTTGAATTCCTGCTTTAGCAAAAATAATGTTCAGTTCTTCTTGAATGATGTGGTTATTTGGGGAGGTTTATGAGGTGGGGGTGTTGCACCTTGGTCGCCAGACGTAACTATTCTCTTTATTAATTAGCTGCTCGCAGTAGGGGTGGAGGTCAGAACCATATTTATGTGTACGGTTGTTGTTTTAAGGAGGAGGAGAATTGTTAGGAGACATTTTGCGTGTTTTAGTTGGCGGATTAAGGTTAATTTCACATGCGTTGGTTGTCACACCTCCTTTAAAGGGATTGAGATTAAATGTCTTTTTAAAATTATACATTCTTTCCTTAAAAGCGTTTTCATTGTTATATTTGATCAAAATATTTACCAAATGAAAGAGTGAGATGTTAATCTGAAAAATAGTTTAAAGGATTTTCACTAGTCACTGTTATAGATACACTTTGAGAAAGCAGTTTCCTCTATGTTGCTTGAAAGAATGTGATGTTTGAAGCCAGTTTAGAGGTCTTGTGCAACATAATTGGTAAATGTGTTTTAATGTCTTTGATACATATACTAGTTTGTTGGTAAATTTTTAAAATTTGTGGTCTATTTCCTTTTACATATGTATATCCGTTTTCCTGGTGTTCCATTCAAATAATGTTCAAGTCTCCTTCCAGAATTGGCACTATATATAATAGAGTTGACAAAATTTTTTTGAGAAAAATAATGAGAATCAGTTGAAATCCTAGCATTTAATGTTAAGGATTCTATTGCTACAGTAAGCTTTTTCAAGATGTAGTGATTTGTTAATAGCATTAGCATTTAATCAAAACGTGTCAATGAAACTTAATTATTTAGTCCCATTGTGTATTTTTAAATCTTTATTCTGAATCTCCATTTCAAGATTTGTGTGTAATCCTCAAACTATGTTGAGATAATTTTCTTCTGGATACTTTTTCTTAATTTGTTCAAAAGTATTAGCTACCGAAGTCTATTTCCATTTGAAGTAAAGAGTTGATGGTTGGCAGTCACATGCCAGAGTGTCAGTTTTCTTTTCATTGATGTCCATAAACTGTCAAAAAAATTCATGAATCAGAATTTCAGAATGTACCTCACTAAATGGTAAATGAAACTCACTGTAGAATTGTTGCTTTGCTGCAGCTAGTAAAAACTATTCTGGAGATTCTATGTTGGCACAGAGGGAAAAAGAACTTGCTGATTATCCTTTAGGGAAAATAGTATGAGTCTTTCAGAGGGCAAATAAATGGTCTTAAAATGAATAAAACATTATGTGTGGAAACTGAAATAATAAAGATTTTGCCAGGCTTACGTAAAAATATATCATTCTTTGAAAAATTGGTATTTTCATTAAATTTTTAATTGTACAATTCACATAATGATCAGAAATTAGCTAAGAGTGCTCTCTTTTAAAAAAGTTTTATGGAGCATGCAAAGTCACTGTTTCTAATTTGGAAAGGAGGGGCTTGTTATTTGTTAGTTTAAGAATATGCCTGGTTTAATCATTATGGTAAGATTATTAAGGAACTAAAGTAATAAGTGTGTGTGGTGTTTTTGTATTCTACCTTTTACTAACTATAAATGGATATATAACTCTTGCATTACTGTCTTTGATAGAGTTACATAATAGTGGATCAGACAACTTTCCAGATAGGGAATTGAAGTGACATTCATTGTTTTAAGACAACTTAAGTTCAATGTATATATAAAATTATTTATTTCATATAAAGATGCACTTTAGGCTTTTTAGTGGTGATAAAAGTTATAAGACAACCGGACATGGTGGCTCATGCTGTAATCCCCGCACTTTGGGAGCCGGAGACGAAAGGATTCCCTGAACCCAGGGGTTTGAGACCAGCCTGAGGAACTTGGTGAGACCTTGTCTCTACAGTAAATCAAAAAATTAGCTGGGCGTGGTGGCGCACACCTGTGGTTCCAGCTACTTGAAAGGTTGAGGCAGAAGGATTGCCTGATCCCAGCAGGTCAAGGCTGTGGTGCTCAGGAGCATGCCACTGTACTCCAGCCTGGGCAACAGTAAGACTCAAAAAAAAAAAAGTTACAAAGTAATAATTTTTCAAGCAGAAATTCTGTCAGACTGATTTTTAGCTGCTTCCTCACCCGCAGGTTTAGTTGGTATAAAAACTTCCTTGATGAAAACCACCCATTGGGTACCATGTCCTCCACCTGAGCTCAATAGAAGCCCAAATCATACCAACATGGAATATACCTATTATAAACCTGCATATGGTAGTACCCCTTGAATCTAAAAAAAAATTTAAAATATTAAAGTATGCCAGAAAGAAAAAAGAACTTCACTGACACTACTTTTAAATATATATGCATACACATATATTTATACATGCATGTGTGTATAAACACTTTCTTTTATATGTAATGGCCAGTGTTTTAAGAAGAAAGAAACTGAACCTTAGAGATTGAAATCTTATGAGGGTTCTTCAAAGCTTTCCATGGAAGAGCATTTCTTACAACCTACATTGGGAAATATTGGCCTGGGTATTTCATGGAATGTTGTGTTTACTCATGTTATCTGAAATGATCAGCTGTTTTAAGGCTGAATACTAATCATTAGCCATTTTAGTCTCTTAAATTCCTGAGTGTGGGATTTCATGTACCGCTTTCAGCTAGTAGAAAATTATTTGTGTTTTACATGGTGACAGTTTGATAATATATTCCATGATTTAATGAAACCGAAAGTAGTGTGGGATTGGATTTTTGATATTTGTTTTAAAATTCTAAAAGAATTTAGCTTTTGCAACCTGTTCTGTTGAATTTATCCTCTTTACAGTAGGAATTTACTTTGTAATCTTTTCCTAGATGTGCAGGGAAAGCTTACAAGTCTACAGAAGTGCTGTGTATTCTGATCAGTAGTTTTTAGTTGTTAAAATTAATTACTTTGAATCGGTAATACATGTACATAATTTAAAATTCAAAAGTTCCCTTTGTACACCTGCCTCCAGCTTCTAAATTCTCCTACCTAGAGTCAATCACTATTATTAGTTTCTCTTTTATTACATTTTAGTAAGAGATGAAATTTGAATTCTGAAAATAATCTTGACATGGGAGTTTTTGTAGATGGATATATTTTTCTAGTTACTGGAAAAGTCACAGGACTGTTCTGAAGTGCTGAAAAATTATATTTATAGTTCAAGAAATTTAATGATTGCAATATAGTAATAGATTTTACTATTAATTTCTAGTCTGAACTAATCTCATAGAATAAAAATTTAGTCTCTTTAATTGCATATTTGTGGGATAAAAATCTCACCTATGACCATGCATTATACTTTTTTAAATTGAACTTATTGGAATAATTCAGTACATTTAGTATTACATAAAATATTCCTTATGAAGCCTCATATTTATAATATGCAGCAGCCAGAACATCCTTCGTGTTCTAGTCATGTAGGCTGGTTATTTTTACCTTCTGTGGGATTGTCCTAGCTCGTGATAGTTTACCTTCAGGTTCTTCCTACTACTCATAGAATAAGGAGCCTCTGCAACCTTAATAGATACAGGAGTTCTGGACAAGGAACATGATTTTTCCTGTTTTAGGAACTAAGTACTCTCCCATCCGGTGGCTAAACCTTCAGAATATATCCCATGAGATGAGACAGTGCCACCCAACCTTTTTTGAGGGATGCGGGGGGTGGGGGGGTGATGAAAAGAGTCTGTTTTCTCAAAGCTTGGAAAGTATGTGAGGGATAGAATTAAGGTAGTGTCGCTGTTAATGTTTTCTGATGAGGCCTAAGAGCTGTCCTTACACTGCTCTTCTTGTTTTTTACTTTCCTGGCAAACCCCAGGAAAGGCCAACCAGTTTGGCAACCCACAAGGTAAGGCAGGAACCACCCAGTAGTTCCTGATCTGTTAGTGAGGACCCCTGGCTTAAATTTGGCAGAATTCAAAGCTAGTGAGTATTTTCTCAGTTTTTTTTTTCTATTAGTTTTTCTTTTTTTATTTTAAAGATGTGGGGTACAATTCAGGGTTACGTAAGTGGTCATTGAACGGATGAAGTTTGAGCCTCCCTCTGGTCCTCACTTTACCTAGTTTGGGATTAGGTACCCTCATTAATGTTATGTGTGTTGTTGTTCTCCCCTCCCCCCTCCCCAGCAGTGATCCACTACAGCCAATCCCTTTAATGTAGTATTATGGTAAATGTTCAGGGTCCACTTATGAGTGAGAACATGTTGTACTCAGTTCTTTGTTTCTGTGATAGATCACTAAGTTTCTGTTGGTTTTATCTTTGAAAGTAATCTACAATTATGAGTTATTTTAATGTGAGGCCTCTTATTGTCCTTCTACTTATCCCTAACTAATAAATTGCTCTTATTTTGTATCTATGTTGTCCCATGGATCTCTGAAGTATTATTCTGTTTTAGGCCTTTTCAGTTCACTAATTTATCAGCCCTTTGAGTTACATTCTTGTCTTGGCATAGGACTCAGGTAAGTATGTGAGACTGTTGGCAAGATAGCCCCCAAGTTGCAGTTGCTACCCTCTGAAGATAAAATTTATGAAGATTAAAAATATAAGGAATATAATATAATTGGATAGTATGATTCAGTGAGCTCAGAGTTAAAGCTAGCTAGATCTAGAATCTAATCCAGGCTGCACACATGATTAACTATTTAATGTTGGTTAAGCAGTGTAGCCTCTCTTGAGCCTTACTACATAATCTTAAAAGTGGGAATAACACCTACCATATAGAACAATTATAAGAGTAAGAAATAGTAAAGTCCCTAGTACATGATAGATGTTCAATAAATGACAACTCTTTTAAATATAAACAATAATAATAAGGGATTGAATCCACTGTCTATAAAACTAAACCAAAAGATAAAATGTATGTGAGTCATTAGTTTCTGGCATACCTCAAAATGCAATCTAGATGACCTGTTATAACCTTAGGCTGATTTGTAATTGTAAATAAGTAATCTTACCTCTAATTAGTTGAAATAATCTTTGAAGAAAGAATAAGGAGAATAATAATTAATATTAACTCTGTTTTTGCTGTGTCTTAGAGTTTATGCCAGACACTTTCTTACATACAATCTCATTGACCTTTTTTAGCAATTCTATAAGGTAGATTTTATTATACATTTTTTTTACAAATGAGGAAACTGAGGCTTAGAGTTACACAGCAATGAAGATGCATAATAAGTAGCAGAAATTAATTTCAAAATTGATTTATGTCACCCAGTCTTTCTATCAGCCAGGGAAGATGCCAAAATATATTGGGCGGTATGTCTCGGTCACTTTCAGAGGAGGAAATAACTTAGCCCTTGCAGTAGATCTGTCCCCTGTCCTCTTCCACTATCCTGTTGGAGATGGATATACTAGTCTGATTCCATTGATTATTGAATCATCTGGTTTTACATTTTTCAAGTAACCTTCTGATTATAATTTTACTGCTCTTATATATTTGGCTCAGGAAGAGACTGTACTGATTGATCAGCATGTTTTTCCAGTGTGTTGATGAGATCACTAAGCACTCATACAAAGAAGGGTAGATTACCCCTGAATTACTCAAGAGTTGCAAATAAAAGATATTAACTCATTTTAGCTCATAGTTATAGACTGGACTATTTAGGAGGGAAAAAAATGTGGGTTCAGTTAGTGTTAGACATCTGTAGTAATTTTGACTGATTTGTAGATTAAATATCCCTTCCTCACAGTAGTTTGGTATGTTTATTATATACATAGCTTGAAGTTTTATATACATTTGGCTAACACAAGAAATGTGCTTAAACTTAATCCTTAGAAAATAGAGAAATGAAACCAACTAACTTCCTTTACATAAATTATTTTGGTTGAAGTCAAATATCAAAAATGTGTTTATTTTACTTTAAAAACAAATGCATTCATTTTATTTAAAAAAAAATTTTAAACACCCAAATAAGATAGCATGTTAAAGCAGGTGTAAGTTCTGTGTGTTAGTTGTTTACTCTCACAATTTCTAAAAATTTAGTTGTCAAATGTTTTACTCTTCTAACAAATAGATGATTGTATAGCTGTGTTAAAAAATGAGGGGGAAATTGTTAAAAGCTATTCTCCCATATGGTGATTAAACATTTAAAAACGTTAAGAATACTTTCACCTCTCATGAGAGAAGAGGTGTCTTTCATCTTTTGTGTGTGTGTGAGGAGAGCCTACTTTTCTGTTTTCTCAAACTTAGAAATTGTTTGAAAGATAGATATGGAGTAAGAATCTGTGCTTTAAATTATTTTTCTAATAATAGTGATAGTTTCACTGTTTTCCCCTAATGAACAATACCACTCATTTTCCAGATGTCTGAGTTGGGTTGTGGCAAAAAATGTTTGTTGAAAGTTTGTATTTAATGTAGAATTAACTACATTGGTATCATGATATGACCACCTGACTTGAAACATTTCGTCTTTGCTGGTTTAACTATCTCTACTTGGGTTTGGACACTTGCTAGGATTCAAGGTTTAGATATAATAATTCTTTTTTACACCCAAGTATTGATTTTTGTATCTTGTTTCTATAGCAAAACATAGTATCTATAAGAACATAGCTTAGCCAGGCTCGGTGGCTCAGCCTGTAATCTCGCACTTTGAGAGGCTGAGGTAAGTGGATTGCCTGAGCCCGCGGGTTCGAGATCCGCCTGGGCAACATGGCAAGACCTCATCTCTACAATAAATAAATAAAAAAATTAGTCGGGCGTGGTAGCACGTGCCTGTAGTTCCAGCTACTTGGAAGGCTGAGGCGGAAGGATCACCAGAGCCCAGCAGGTCGAGGCTGCGGTGGCCAGGAGCGGCCACTGCACTCCAGTCTGGGTGACAGAGTGAGATTCCAACTCAAAAAAAAAAAAAAAAAGAACATGACTTTATGAGATTTTAACAGGGGGGTGGGGAAGAGGAAGAGTATGTAATTACTTTTTTAAAATATTTTTTAGATGGATAGGGTTGGTATGTATATCACTAGTAATTTCTTCCCGCAAAATTGATCATAACCTCTTGAAAAAAGAAAAAAAAAAGTACTTCAAGGAGAATTAGAAATGAATAGAATTAGCAAATGAAAAGTAAATCTTCACAGACTTGTATTGTGGTAGAGATCAAAGACTTGTTGAAAAGAAATGGGAGTTGGGGTAAGGTACTATATTTTGAAATCTAATATTTTTAGCAGAGTGATCCCACTGTAAAGGAAATTGTGAAATTGCTCACTTTTCTTATTTTCATATAAGGCCAGTTATATGTTAAAAGTAGCCACTGAACTAATTCACAGTTGTATGTGAATGACTGTTTTCCTCATAATTATCTGAAAAGCATATGCATTTTTAAGAGACTAATTATGCTTGCTTGTCAAATTTTGGCATTTTAGGCCCAGTAAAAGAGATAGGAGAAATTTTAAATTTTGGGGAAAGCCTTTCTGGGTAGGAGTGCTTCTTCAGAGGTAAATAAGCAGGGGAGGGGGAGAGTAGAGGATTTATGCAAGAGTCACTGACAGGGCATGTTTATTGCTTTTTCTGATCTACTTCTGACTTCAGGATTTTTCTTAAGGTTTCACTTTCTTCCCCCTGAAGACTAATTTTGGGCTGAGAATTGGCATGGAGAGAAGTAGAGTTGTAACAGGAGTGGCAATAAGAATGGTCATTTGAATTAGCAACAGTTATTTGAATTAGAAAGTCTCTTGGCCAACACAGTGAATCACATCTGTACGCCTGTAATCCCAGTGCTCAGAGAGGCTGAGGCAGGAGGATCACTTGAGACCGGGTCTCCACCATGGGAGCTCACTTCAGTCCTAGAGAGTTCAAGGCAACCGTGAGCTATGATTGAACCACTCCAGCCTGGCAAAAGAGTGAGACTCCTGTCTCTACAAATAAAAATAAAAACAAAAAACAGTCTGTATTATATAGTGTATATGTGTGTGTACACACATGCACACACACACACGCACACACATGCTATATATACTTAAAATTACATAATTATTTAAATTGTGGAAGTGATTTTTAGTAATCTTTTTTGAGCTTGTAATTGAAGTACATATGTGCACAAATCACGGGGTACAGCTTAATGACCTTTCACGAAGTGAACACATTTATCTAAACAGTAATAACTAGATCAAGAAATAAAATACTACCAGCACCACAGAAGTTCCTCTTGAGGACTTTCCTGGTCACTGCTTCAAAGCCCATCTTTCTAGCTGCTTGGATTAGTGGTATCTGTTCTTGAACTTCATGTCAATGAAATCACCCAGTATGTACTCACTCCTATGTGTCTGACTTCTTTCTCTTAATATTTGTTTGTGAACTTCATTCATGTTATTGCTTGTAGTATTAGTTTGTTCATTCTTGTTGCTATGTAATATTGTATGAATATGTTACAATCTAATCATTCTACAATTGATGAACATAGTGTTCTTTTAGTGTTTGGCTGCCAGGAGTAGTGCTGCTATGAGCATTCTTTTTTCCTGCATTTTTTTTTTGTATGCATATGTGAGCATTACATGGATCTTGTGGTAAACACATGACACATTCCCTGTGAGTTATATCTCAACATATACCATTGCTTATATTTTCCCAAAGGCAAAACTTCCATTTGCTTTGCAAGAGACAGAAACTGAAACAGTTTTAATATATATGAATACATCCTCTCATATATATTGCCAAAATAATTGACTGGAAATGATGGTTTTATTTTAAATATTAGTGTTTTTCTTAAGTCTCTTGGTAGGTCTGCAATTGCATTCTTTAACAGTTCTGTCTTGGGACTTAGAGTTAATCTTTTTTGTCCACTAAAAACAGTGGAGGAGATTGCCACATTCTTTTTCCAATTTCTTTTCTTTTCTTTGACTCTGAGTCTCGCTCTGGCACTCGTGCTGGAGTGCCGTAGCATGATAATGACTCACTGAAGCCTCAACCTTCTGGACTCAGGTAATCCTTTCATCTCAGTTTCTTGAATAATTGGAATTACAGGTGTGCACCACCATACCCAGCTAATTTTTTGACTTTTTGTAGGAGCAGGGTCTCACTGTGTTGCCAAGGCTGGTCTTAAACTCCTGGGCTCAAGCAATTCTCATCCACCTCGGTCTCCCAGAGTGATGGGATTGCAGGCATGAGCCACCATGCCTGACTTCATTTTCTTTTTTTGTAGGTAGCCACAATTGGTTATTAAAATATACTGGGTTGTAGCCAGGCACAGTGGCTCTCACCTGTAATCCCAGCACTTTGTAAGGCAGAGGTAAGAGGATTGCCTGCGCCCAGAGGTTCAAGACCAGCCTGGGCAACTTGGTGAGACCTCGTCTCTACAATAAATCAAAAATCAGCTGGGTGTGGTGGCACATACCTGTGGTTCCAGCTACTTGGAAAGCTGGGGTGGAAGGATCACCTAAGCCCAACAGGTCGAGGCTGCAGTGGCCATGAGCATGCCACTGCAGCCTGGGTGACAGTGAGACCCTGACTAAATAAATAAATAAATAAATGCTGGATTATTATAAACATTATTTTTGTGCTAAAATTTTCACATACAGGTTTGATTCTTTTAAACTTTAGAAAAATAATTTAGTAATTTTATTTTGTTTTTGTTTTTTGTGTTTTTTTGTGTTTTTTTTTTCTTTTTTTTTTTTGAGTTGGAGTCTCACTCGGTCGCCCAGACTGGAGTGCAGTGGCCGTTTCCGGCCACCGCAGCCTCACCTGCTGGGCTCCAGCGATCCTTCCACCTCAGCCTTCCAAGTAGCCGGAATTACAGGCATGCGCTACCACGCCCGGCTGATTTTTTGATTTATTGTAGAGATGAGGTCTCGCTGCCCAGGCGGGTTTCAAGCCCATGGGCTTAGGCAACCCACTCACCTCAGCCTCCCAAAGGTGCGGGATTACAGGTTGAGCCACCAGCCCGGCATTGTTTTTTGTTTTAATCGTAGTCTCACTCTGTCACCCAAGCTGTATTGCAGTGGCACACTCATGGCCACCACAACCTCAACCTGCTGGGCTCAGGTGATCCCTTCCATCCACTTCAGCCTTCCATGTAGCTGGAACTATAGGTGTGTACCACCACATCTGGATTTTTAAAATTTATTTATTGTAGAGATGAGGTCTTACCAAGTCGTCCAGGCTGGTCTTGATCCTGTAGGCTCAGGCAGTCTTCTTGCCTTGGCCTCCCAGAGTACTGAGATTACAGGCTTGAACCACCACACCTGGCTAGTAGTTTTATTTTAAATTTTTGCAAGTATGCAGTCTCAAAGTCTAAGGAACTTTTTTTTTCAATAGTCAAAAAGTTTACCCATTAACTGAATATCACTTTGATTTTTCCCAGAAATTGCACGTTGGGTTGCTTTGGAGGAAGGCATATACTATGGGCTGGGCTTGGTGGCTTGGCCTGTAATTTCAGCACTTTGGGAGGTTGAGGCGAGTAGATTGCCTAAGCCTGCGGGTTCAAGACCAGTCCAGGCAACTTGGCGAGACTTCTCTCTACAACAGATAAAAAATTAGCTGGGCGAGGTAGCAAGCACCTGTAATTTCAGCTACTTGGAAGGCTGAGGCTGAAAGATCGCGGAAGCCCAGCAGGTTGACGCTGGAGTGGCTGGCCACAGCACTCCAGCCTGGATGACAGAGACTCCAACTCAAAAAATAATAATAATAATAATATGGACTTGTAATATATGATTCTGAGCCTTCATTCCAAAAACTTGCATTCTTTTGCTGCTGAAGTGGTCATAAGTATTTTTGTTTCTCCATTTACATTTAGAACCTGTTTTAACTCCTGTGAAAATATTTTTGCTATTATTTTGTCAGTTTTATTTGTTGTTTTTCCTGCATATCCTTAACTATTCTTTACTATCTTACAGTCAACTTATTTTAAAATTGTAAAACTTTCAGAGAGTAACTGGGCCACATTTTGCTCTGAAAGATGTTTTACTAGTCGTTGACCAGACCTATCCTTCTTGATGTATTGGAGGAAGGTGTAAAAGTGCCTCTGCCCAGCATCCTTGATAAGTTCTCCAAGTGAAGGTTTGTACTAAGTGCTAGTGGTATAAACTTGTACTCCCCATGATACAAGTATCTCCTGAGAATGACAGATGGGACTCTGCTCTTCAGATCTACTTGCTTGAAATTGATGGTATAGTAGCCTTAAATATCAAAGGAGGAACCTTTCATTGTTCCACATCTGCTCTTTCGTCACTTAGCAGTCCTGTCTTACTCCTAGCAGTCGATCTTTCTTGTCCCCAAAAAGTGGTATGGATAAGACTGCCATCTTCCTTTCCGTTTTCTTTTTTTTGAACATAGCCACATTCAGTAAATGCTGCTATTATGTTTGGACATAAGGAGCCTGAGCTGCTTCAGAGTGGCTTTTTTCCCCCCTCTCTTTTTCCAGAGTCGTTTCCTAATCTCATTTCTAAATTAGGGGATTTCTTTAATAAGATGACTTCTGAGATGCTCTAAAATTCTTTCTTGGTCAGTGGGTGTGCCAGTACAAATCACTGAAGTTTCTATTTGTTAGGTATTAGTATATAGACTAATTCTGCCCTTATGGAACTTAAAGTTAAGAAACTGAGTTGAAATACAATTTGAGATTAGGATAAATTGCAAGTAAGTTTCTTGGTTTTGTTTTCTTTGTCTTCTTTTGTTTTGCCCCTTTTCCTTATGCTTTTCTCTTTTAACAAGTAGAAATCAACTTTTCCATTGATTAGATTAATAATTTATCTCCTGAGCTGGTCTATAATTTTCAGTCTAAGATAAGATACTATATATATGTATTCCTCTCTCCCCTTCACTCTCCTCCTTCTCTCTTCCTCTCTCTCCCTCACTTCCCCCTTCTCTTCTGTTCACTTCTCTTTCCCCACCTCTTCTGTTCCTCTGTCTCTCCACTTCCAGTTATATAACTGGAGTTTCGTTTGTAACCTTAGCCTTAGACCGTTTGCAAGACCTGACAGAATCTGTTAAGAGAGTTTTCTATGACATGCTAATAGATGAAGGTTTGTTATGACCCCCCTACTGTCTGGTATGTGTTCTGCCTTTTAATCATTTATTGAATTACCTTTGGGTGACACTTTAAAAGTTGTGACAGTCCAGCAATGAAGCTAAGTTATAGCATTGTTTTGTAAGTGATTAAAAAAAACCCAACACATGCCTAACAAAGGAAATTACCTGCAGAGTTGGGGTCATTTATCTTGTTTTTGTGGTATCATCCTTTTTCATTATATTCATTGTTTTGCCCTTGTATCTAGGAATTGAAGGTAAGAGGATATGTTTAAATTAAATATATGCTGCTTGAATCTAAGCATCTTGATTGCTGACATAAAACAACACTTTAAGTTTCCTCATAAACCTTTGTAATCTCACATACCAAGTGGTAGTTGTAACTCCAAGAGTCAGGGTACCTTTATGGATCTTTTTTTGTTTGTTTGCTTTGAGACAAAGTCTTGCTATTTCCTCCAGACTGGAGTGTAGTGGTGCATCGGTGTCTCGCTGCAGCCTCGAAGTCCTGGGCTCAAGAGATCCTCCTGTCTCAGCTTCCCAAGTAGCTGGGACTATAGATACAAACACCACACCCAGCTAATTTTTAGATTTTTTTTTTTTTGTAGAGACAGGGTCTTTCTGTTTTGCCTAGGCTGGTCTTAAATTTCTGGCTTCAAGCAATCCTCCCACCTTGGCTTCCCGAAGTGCTGGGATTACAGGGGTAAGCCACCCTGCCCAGCCCTTTCAAATTTCTCCATTGCAATATTTCCAAGGGAATCTGTACTTTCTTTCTACAAGGTTCATGTGAGAACCTTGTAGCTGAAATGTATGCAGTTGAAAAACTGAGCTGGGAGATCTGGATGTTGGGAGCTTGACCAGGGTCTCTAAAGTTAAGTCTCTGATTGTAGGGGGCTGGGAAAGTGTTGCCCTCCAGTCATAGACATGCCTTAAAAATATAATGAAACTGGGGTATACACTCTTGATTGGGTGAAATGTCTAAAAATTTTGGTGAAATGTTGGGTAGTGTCTTAGGATGGTGGAGGTGAGGTGATTTTTAATATTCTTTTGTGTTTATTTGTTTTTATCTTCATTTTTCATTTTTGAACTGGAGTCTCACTCTACCACTCAGGCTAGAGTGCAGTGGCATGACCATGGCTCAACGCAGCCTTGACCACTGGGGATCAGGTGATCTTTCCACCTCAGCCTCCCAAGTAGCTGGGACTACAGGCATGTGCCACCACTCCCAGCTATTTTTTTTTTTTTTAATTTTTTGTAAAGATGAAGTCTTGCTGTGTTGCCCAGGCTGGTTTCAAACTCCTAGGCTCAAGCAGTACTCCCCTTGGCCTCCCAAAGTGCTGGGATTATAAGCACAAGCCACCATGCTTGGCCTTATTTGTTTTTCAGATACTATATTTGGAATCTGGAAGGAGGGAAACTTCATGACATTGGCAATGATCTCTTGGATATGATACCTAAAGCATAAGGAACAAAAGTATAAATGGGCAAGTAAGACTACATCAAACTAAAAAGCTCTACACAGCAAAGGAAACAACAAAGTGAAAAGACAGCCTGTGGAATGGGAGAAAATATTTGCAAACTATATATCTGAAAGGGAGTTAATCTCTATAATATGTAAGGAGCTTTACAACTCAATAGGTGAAAAATAACCCTATTTAAAAATGGGCTAAGGACTTCCATAGACATTTCTCCAAAGAAGATGTACAGATGGCAAGCAGGTATATGAAAACAATCTCAATGTCAACAGTCATTAGGGAAATGTAAATCAAAACCATAGTGAGATATCTCCTCACCCCTGTTAGGATGGCTACTGTTAAACAAAAACGACATCAAGTGTTGGCGAGGATGTAGGGAATTTGAAACCCTTGTACACTGTTGGTGGGAATGCTAAATGTTGTAGCTGTATGGAAAACAGTATAGATGTCCTCAAAAAACTAAAAATAGAAGTACTGTATGATCCAGCAGTTTCACTTGCAGTTATTTGTTCAAAAGAATTAAAATCAGGATCTTGAAGAGATACTAGCATTCTCATGTTCATACCAGCATTTTTCACCATAGCCAAGATGTGGAAACAACCCATATGTGCATTGACAGATAAATGGATAAAGAAAATGTGTTATATACATACTTTGGGATATTTATTATTCAATCTTAGAAGAAGGGAAGACTGCAGTGTACAAAAGCAATGATGTATTTTGAGGACATTATGCTAAGTGCATTATGCTAAATGTATTGTACTCTTAAAATTTGTTAAGAGGGTAGGTCTCATGTTGTGTTCTTACCAAAATTAAATGAAAATAATTTTTTAATACTTTAATAGTTCTGAATGTGATATAAGCTCGTAATACTTGCTTATGATACTGTCCCCTTGTAGGTCATTTGAATAAAAGTTTGAATGTTATGTTTTTCAATACTGAAAATGTGTTTTAAGTACTTATTAATATATGGATATCTTTTGTGTTTGTATTCACAGTAACTTGAGGATGATAATTGATATTGATATTGTTTCTCCCATTCAAGTACTAACCAGGTCTGACCCTTCTTAGCTTCCAAGATCAGACGAGATTGTGAGATTATGTGTGTTTGGTGGTATGGCCATAGGCTGATATTACTATTGTTTCTAAGAAATGAGGGTAACTGATCATCAGGAAGTCCGTTCAAAATTAAAAACAGGCTGGGCTCAGTGGCTCAGTCTGTAATCCCAGTGCTTTGGGAGGCCGAGGTGAGTGGATTGCCTGAGCCCGTGGGTTCGAGACCCGCCCAGGCAACTTGGCGAGACCTCATCTCTACAATAAATCAAAAATTAGCCAGGTGTGGTAGTGCGCGCCTGTAATTCCAGCTATTCAGAAGGCTGAGGCAGAAGGATCGCTGGAGCCCAGCCGAGGCTGCGGTGGCCAGGAGTGTGTCACTGCACTCTAGTCGGGGCGGCGGAATGAGACTCCAACTCAAAAAAAAAAAAAGAGTGAGTTTCGTACTCAAACCAAAAACAAAAATGTTAAGGTCAAGAAAGATAACTGCTGAGAATTATTTCAGATTAAAGGAGACAATAAATGAAAAAATAAAAAATTTTTAAAAATTAAAAACAAAATTAGATGTTTGAGATTTTGTTTGAGCCAGTGATTCTGTCTTTCTAGGATAAGCTTGTGACTAACATATAATTTTTTTTACATCACATAATTTCATTACAGCAGTAAAATACTTTGCTTGTCTGCCTGACTAAATGGCAGAAGATGAAAATTTAGTGTGCAGATGAACTGAATCATTAGAAAAGAGAAATAATATTGTTGATCACAATAAGTGGCTATTTCTTCTACAGGATACTCTGATGGTATGGGCTCATGTCTATTTGATAATTCTATGTGGGAGATATTTTATTTTCTTAAAGTTCAATGTATCTGTAAATAAGTTAATGATTGTCAGCTTATTAGGTTTTGAAACAGATAGCTAAGAGAACTAATTTCATCATTATCAGTTAAAAAAGAAGACAAAACACATCTCACTTTTTAAGGTATTCCAGGAAATGTTGGATTGTGGAACCTAATGTGGGAATAAGTAAGAACCATTTTTTTTTTTTTTTTTTTTAATGTGGGCCTTTGTAACTTAAACTTAGTTCTTAGATTCACAGACTTCCTATAAACTTAAGCCAATAGAAAACAAGCATTTTCCTATTATAAAATGCACTAGAAGCCTTTTAGAAAAAGCACTAAAAGGGGTCAACTAAGTTAGGTTGTTTTTTTGTTTTTGTTTTTTAAGTAGAAGCTATTGATGGCTTAGGGAAAATCAGTTAGTATAGATTCAGTGTGAAGAGCTGATCACAGATGTGTTTAATGTATTTCTCTGAAACACTGACTTTTAGTAGCTGAAGAGAAATAAGAGCAGCATAGCCAGATTTAAATAAAGTTTTAATTTTTTTATGAGACATTCTTACTGATGTTGTGTCAGTTGGAGATTTTTAAAAGTTGTGTTATATGGAAGGCTGGGCGCTGTGGCTCACGCCTGTAATCCCAGCACTTTGCGAGGCCAAGGTGAGAGGTTTGCCTGAGCCCACAGGTTCAAGACCAGCCTGGGCAACTTGGCGAGACCTCATCTCTACAATAAATCAAAAAAATTAGCTGGGCATGATAGCACGTGCCTATAGTTCCAGCTACTCGGAAAGCTGGTGCAGGGACAACCCCTTCGGGTCCCCTCCCACTGTGATAGCTTTCCTGTCCTCTCAATAAATTCTACTTAAAAAAAAAAAAAGCCAGGCTCGGTGGCTCAGCCTGTAATCCCACGCCTTTGGGAGGCTGAGGTGAGTGGATTGCCTGAGCCTGCGGGTTCGAGACCCGCCTGGGCAGCGAGACCTCATCTCCATAATAAATCAAAACATCAGCTGGGCGTCGTAGCACATGCCTGTAATTCCGGCTACTCGGAAGGCTGAGGCGGAAGGATTGCCGGAGCCCGGCAGGTCGAGGCTGCGGTGGCCAGGAGCGGCCACTGCACTCCAGTCTGGGCGACAGAGTGAGACTCCAACTCAAAAAAAAAATTGCTGAGGCAGGAGGATCGCCTGAGCCCAGCAGGTCAAGACTGTGGTGGCTGTGAGCGTGCAATTGCACTTCAGCCTGAGTGACAGAGTGAGACTCCAACTCAAAAAAAAAAGTTGTGTTATATGGAAATTATAACTTATGAAAATAGTGCTAACCATTTGCAAATAGACACTTAGTAAATTATTGTTTCTCTTTTCCTTCAACTTTGTTCTCTAGACCAAAGTATGTTCACATAATTCCTAATTTATATGATTGAGTCTATATACAGGGTGCCATAAAAATGTATACACACTTTAAATATGTTTGCTCAAAAGATGGCATTAATTAAATGAATGCTAGTGTCACCATGCAACAGATAGGACATTCAAAGAAAAAGGCAGAAGCACAGTTGAGCAAACATCATACTACACCATGGCCACCGTTATTTAGTTTCGAAAAGTAATACATAGATAACAGCTTTTAAAATGTGTATACTTTTTTGGCACTCCATTTTATTTATACACATACACACATACAGTATGTATGTATATATTTTGAGTTGAGATCTCACTCTGGCACCCAGGTTAGAATGCAGCGGCACGATCATGGCTCATCACAGCCTTGAGCTCCCAGGCTCAGGTGATCCTTCTGCCTCAGCCTTCCAACTAGCTGGGCCTACAGGTGTGTCCCACCACACTGGGCTAATTTTTTTTATTTTTTATTAAGACAGGTCTCACTATGTTGCCCAGTCTGGTCTCGGATCCCTGGTCTCAAGTATTCCTCCTGCCTTGCCCTTCCAAAGTACTGGAATTACAGGTGTAATCCACTGTGCCTGGCTACTGTGCATATTAAATATGTTCATAGATGATTTAAAAATTGCGTGAGGTTAGGTACTTGTAAAACCAAGAATGGCAATCAAATGACTTTGAATAATCTGTTTTTTTTTAATGTTTTAATCTGTGTGGAAACAATAACAACAAAAAGGAGTAGACTCTTAGAAATATCAAGCCAAGCTGGGCTCGGTGGCTCAGCCTGTAATCCCGCGCCTTTGGGAGGCTGAGGTGAGTGGATTGTCTGAGCCCGCAGGTTCAAGACCTACCTGGGCAGCAAGACCTCATCTCTACAATAAATCAAAAAATCAGCCGGGCATGGTAGCGCATGCCTGTAATTCCGGCTACTTGGAAGGCTGAGGAGGAAGGATCGCCAGAGCCCAGCAGGTCGAGGCTGTGGTGACCGGGAGCGGCCACTGCACTACAGTCTGGGCGACAGAGTGAGACTCCAACTCAAAAAAAAAAAAAAAGAAATATTTAGCCAGTTGCCTGAACTCACAGGTTCGAGAACAGCCTGGGCATCTTGGCAAGACCTCATCTCTACAATAAATCAAAAGATTAACCAGGTGTGGTAGCACGCACTTGTAGTTCCTGCTACTTGGAAGACTGAGGCAGAAGAATCACCTGAGCCCCAACAGGTCAACGCTGGGGTGGCCATGTGCATGCCACTCCACTCCAGCCTGGGCGACAGAGTGAGACTCCAACTCAAAAAGAAAAAAAAAAGAAAAATCTAGCCAGAACAAAGTATAGCAGATATGGATTATAGATGAAGTTCTAAAGTATGGGGAGGGAACTGGGCACAGTGGTTTACGCCTATAAGCCCAGCACTCTGGAAGGCCCAGGCAGGAGGATTGCTTGAGCCCAGGAGTTCAAGACCAGCCTGGGCAATACAGCAAGACCTTGTCTCTACAAAAAAATTAAAAAATTAGCCAGTTGTGGTAGTGTGCACCTGCAGTCACAGCTACTCAGGAGGCTAAGGTAGAAGAATCACCTGATCCCAGGAGGTCAAGGCTACGGTAAGCTGTGATGGAACCACTGCACTCTGGTTAACAAACAGTGAGACACCCCCCCCAACCCCAACTAACTAAATAAATAAAGTGTATGGGACGGGGATTTGCACACACACAAGAATGTGTAAACACGTGATATTGTATCATAGGAGTAAGATTTGTAAAATATTGGAATTACTGGAAAATTATGTCTATTAGAAAATTTTAAGTGCTATTCCAAAGAGGGACAAGCTAAAGGTAACTTAACCTTTCAAGTGGCTGAAAGTAATTTTTAAAAGAAAAATGTTGCTCAGTTATTTTCTTTTCTGTAAGCTCAAAAGCCTGCTTAAAAAAATATTAATTTATATTGATTTAGACTTACACAAAGAACATCTGTTTTTAAAACAGGGCACTAAAAATTAAATGCTTTTCTTTTTTGATGGTAGCTGTTAGTATTAGATACATTAAAATTGTCATAGAGATAGTAAATTAGTTAGAAACAGAGATATGAAATATTTGAAATAGAAGGAATCATTGTCTTGATTCTTTAGGTTTATTTACTTGTTCAAAGTAGTGCTTGGATTTAGAACCCAAGTTTCCTGACTCCCAATCAGAGATGATAGTGTTATCTGTTCTTGTTCCAAAATTTTATCACTCTACTTATTTTTCATCTTAGCTGTTGGACTTATTGATCTCATAAAGGTTTTGGTAATTTCTCAGTTGAAATAACAAAAATTAAAATTTTACAAGAGCACCTATCTTGTTCTGTAACTTAAGTAGAATATGCTCATAATATATATATTTTTTTATTTTAAAGACGTGTACAATTCAGGATTTGGTATACAAGTGGTCATCGTACAGGTAAAGTTTAGGTCTCCCTTTGAACCCCACTTTGCCTGGTTTGAGATCAGATACCCTATTATTATTATTTTTTAAGGCAGATTTTAATCAGTGAAAACTAGTATTTGGATGCAGATGCAAGTATTATCTAGGTAACTTTTAGGTTAAAGATCTCGGTGGGACCTCCCAAAATGTTAGGTTAAAAATATATCTCAGTGAGGCCTCCGGAATGTTAGGTCAGATCCCCCCAGGGGTTGTGTCCAGTTTGCAATTCGGGCCACATGAAAGATGTAATGAATTGCACAGCAGTTAGATTAGAAAATACAGTTTATTTAGATGTAAATTAGAGAAGAAATTAACCTTTCCAAGTTAGGGGAAGAGAACAAAGCTTAGGAAAATATGGCCTGGCTATAGCTCAAAGAACACATGACCAGACCGTAGCTTAGCAAGACAATGACTTTCAGAAAGTAAAGCGAGAGAGACGAGACAGAGAGAGAGGGGAAACATGGCGGTGGCCATAGCTCAAAGAGCACATGGCCACAACTGTACCCTTATTAATGTTTTGTCACCCCACACGTAAAATTAGTTTGTTTCTTATTGGTTGACTTAATTTTGTTTTGTTATAGATGTGACTATTCAGAAAAAAAGTTACAGCTTTTTATAAGGTGAGCCATGTTGTTAATAGATTCATGTACTGATACCAGTAGAACTGATTTCAGATGCTTTAAAAGCAGCTAATGAGTTTGAGGAGGAAAAGCAAAGTTGTTTTCCAACTGTGAATTTCAGTGTCCATTTATAATAATGGTGGTATTTCAGATAAATGAAGAGAGGATATTTACTATTCAGTAAATGATATTGAAACTATTGATTATTCACTTGGAAATACATTCAGTTCATTTCCTACTTTGTTCAGTACCAAAAAATACATTTTCAATACCTTTTGATTTAATTTTATTCTATTTTAAAAGTAAATTAGACAGGGTCTCACTATGTTGCTCAGGCTGGTCTCGAACTCCTTGGCTCAAGTTATCTTCCTGCTTTATTCTCCCAAAGTGCTGGGATTATAGACGTGAGCCACCACACCTAGCCCCCAAAAATACATTTGAAAAGATTAAAGAGCTTGATATTTTTCTTAAAAATTATAAAAGAATTAAAGTACTTTTTCCTAAAGAAGCCCCCCAAAAATCCAAAGTCATTTTTAAAAAATCAAGAAATTGATTACATAAAATAAACTAAAAGTTCTGTGCAATGGCGGGTGCTAAAAACAAAATTAATGCAAATGGCAGACTGAAAAAAATTTGCAGTTTCTCTAACATTCAAATGATCAATATTTTATAGGAATGTTTATTTTTAAAATTTTACATAAAATATCACCCTTTGGAACCCTAAACATCCTGAAGGCAAACTCTTAATTTTCCGCACTACGGTTTACATAAGCTAAATGTTTACAGATGTATATTTATAAGTATTTTTAAATGGAATGAACGGGTTCATATGAAATTAATGATAGTGGTTGCTTCTGAGAAGGGTGAAAGAGTGTGTGGGAGGGGGTGATAAGATGGAAGGTTGTTTTGTTTTTTGAGTTGAAGTCTTACTCTGTTGCCCAGGCTAGAGTGTAGTGGTATGCTTACGGCCACCACAGCCTTGACCTGCTGGGCTCAGGTGATCTTTGGCTTCAGCCTTACAAGAAGCTAGAACTACAGGCATGCGCCATCATGCCTGGCTAAATTTTTTTTTTAATTGTATAGATGGGGTCTCACCAAGTTGCCCAGACTGGTCTCAAACCCCTGGACTCAGGCAGTCCTTTTGCCTCCACTTGCCAAGGTGCTGGGATTGCAGGCATGAGCCACCCTGCCCGGCTAAGTTTTATTTTTTACTTAACAATATCCTGGGCACTTTTCTGTATATCAGTATAAATAAAAAGTTACCTTCTTTTTTACTTTTGCAGAATAATTTATTATATGAATACACCACAATTTTGTAGCTGTTCCTCTATTGATTAATATTTAAGTTCTTATATTACTCTATTATAGAGCTGCAGCAAACAAATATCTTTACATGGTCACAATTTCAGAAAATAGATTCTTAAAAGTGGGTCATTAGGTCAAAGGGATATTTATTTTTTAAGCTTTATTGAGATATAAGTGATATATCAAAAATGCACATATTAGCTGGACATGGTAGCTCACGCCTGTAATTCCAGCAACCTGGAAGGCTGAGGCAGAAGGATTGCCTGAACCCAACAGGAAGAAGCTGTCGTAGTCAGGAGTGTGCCACTACACTCCTCCCACCCCCCACTTTCCTGTGTGAGAGGGTGAAACCTTGACTCAGGAAAAAAAAACATATTTAATATACATGTTTTAATGAGTTTGGACAGATATGTGCATTTTGGAGTTTGGTAAATGTTACCAATTTTTTTTTTAAAGGTTGCCTAATTTATAATCCTATCTTGAATGCATGAGACTAATGTTATTTAATGAATTTATACATGAAATAATTAAGAGTAGAGGGGCAGGTAGTCTTAGAGCTTGAAATGATTTGGAAAGACTTCATAGGAAAGATGGATACTTAAACTAGATCTTGAAGAGTGAGTATGCCCAGTTAATGGAAAGGGGAAAAAGAGAAAAAAAAAAAGTATTCTTAGAGCGAATGGGCCAAAGGGCATGGAAGAGTTACCAAAACAGAATTTGTCACACTTGTCATACTCTATTCATCTCTGTTTGCTTTATATTGGCATTTCTTTTGGAAAAAAAGAGGAAAAGGAGGAACTAGATGCTCTCATGTCTTCAAGGCTTCACTGTACCACCTATGAAATAATCTATTTGTCTATTTTAAGTCTCCTACACTTTGAGTGTCTATTTTTTTTAACATGATTATGCCTTAGATAGATTAATCTACACATTTTTCTTGAATGAGCCGTATGCATTACTACAGTTTTTTTTACATGCTTATAAAATTGTAAATTCAGTGGTTGCTTGATTTCAGTTTTTGATCACTGCCATTCATGTCTTCGTGCCTTTTGATAGCAGCCCATATACTAGCCTCAGGTGCTTGCTATCATTTATAGTTGTTGTTAGGCCCCTATGGTTAATGGGTGGAGAAGTATCAGTAAATTGATTGATTGATTGATTGATTGAGTCAGAGTCCCACTTTGTAACCCAGTCTGGAGTGCAGTGGCATGATCATGGCTATCTCTGAGGCTGCAGTAGCCATGAGCATGCTACTGCACTCCATCCTGGGCTCAAGCGATTCTTCCACTTCAGCCTTCCAAGTAGCTGGAACTACAGGTGTATACCGGCTAGTTTTTTGATTTAGTGTAGAGATGAGGTCTCACCAAGTTGCTCAGGTTGGTCTGAAATCCTTGGGCTCAGGCAATCCTCTTGCTGTCACCTCCCAAAGTGCTGGGATTGTAGGCATGAGCCACTGTACCCAACCAGAAAATATTTGATAATATTTTATACAGTAAGCTCATCTTGTTCACTGTTCTGAATGCTTTCTTTATAATAATAGTTTGACAATGAAGTTCCTATGTACTAACTAGAATGTATTTTCTTTGTTAATACTTTTAGATATTTGGTATCAGTGTATGGACTTAAAATGCACAATAGGAACAACTTATAATTCATATATTGCACATAACAAGAAGAAATTTTTTTTTTTTTTTTTAGTGAGTTGGAGTCTCACTCTGTCGCCCAGACTGGAGTGCAGTGGCCACTCCTGGCCACCGCAGCCTCGACCTGCTGGGCTCCAGCGATCCTTCCGCCTCAGCCTTCCAAGTAGCTGGAACTACAGGCATGCGCTACCACACCCAGCTAATTTTTTTTTGATTTATTGTAGAGATGAAGTCTTGCCACGTTGTCCAGGCGGGTCTCAAACCCACGGGCTCAGACAATCCACTCACCTCAGCCTCCCAAGGCGCGGGATTACAGGCTGAGCCACTGAGCCTGGCAGAAAATATTTTTTGGAAGCATTTAAGTACCAGTTAGCTTCCTTGATACATGGGAAAAAAACACAAGACTTTATAATAATTATTATTTTAATTACTCTTCAGTAGTAATAATAATAGTCATCATTTATTGATCACTCTTTTCTAAATAGGCACTAATTGTTCTTTTTATTCTTGTAACAACCTCCATGACGTAGGTAATATTTCACCCATTTTACATAAGAGAAAACAGATGTTTAGGGAGTATAACTCACAAGAGTTAATAAATGACAACCATAGGATTAGAATCCATGTCTTTCTTATTAAACAGAATGAAGTTTTAATTACTATATTAGACTGCATCAACAATCATCTCTGATGTAAAAGTTTTAAAAGTATTTGTTTTTAGGAAGAATAGACATTTTTGTTACATGAAAATAATTGCTAGTTGCACTACTTTGAAAATGATTATTGTTAACTCCTTTTGGAAGGATGGGGAATGCAGTCATCAGTTATCCATTTTCAAAGAAAATTTTGAAGTTTCAGAAAAAGATGAAATGAAAAATTAGCAATAAACTAGAGATAATGATACTTCTTCCATTTGGCATAAGTAAATATCTATAATATATAGAAATACATGTAAGAGTACTATAATATTGGAATCATACTGTATATATACTATAATAGGTATATTGGGCATATCATACTCTACATATACTGTATAGTGTTGATGGAAGAAGTACGATTTGATTCAGAAGAGAGTAAGTGGAGCTATATACAACCATACTTGTACATACATAGCTAGCCACATGTGCAGGAACTAGCTTTTTCTCTGTATTCTTTATATCATTTAACATTTCATTGTTTCCTGATAATAAACGCGTGTATGTGTGTTATTTAGAGGACAGGCCCCTTGTAGTACAGGTTTCTCCCACTGGGTAAGCGTTCTAGGAACCCATTAGCATCAGTGTACCAGCTAGCATTGTTTTAAGAGGCTGCATTTGGCTTCAGGGATTTTAGTTTTGGAAATTCTTTCAACACGTTTGCCCAATTCATGATGGGTAATTTACAAGCGCACCTCCCTACACCACAGTGAGTATTCAGCAGTTTTTGACCAAAAATGGCATGATCCTTGTGCCCTACCCTCCCTATTCACCTGATCTCTCCGGGTGCCCCTTTTTTGTTTGTTTGTTTCCCTGGATGAAAGTAGTCTTAAAAGGGAAATATTTTGCTGATGTGGAAGAGGTAAAACAAAAAAACAGCAGAAACACTAAAAGGCATCAAAATTGATGAGTTTAAAAACTGTTTTGAGCAGTGGAAAAAGCGTCTCAGTAGGTGTATTGCATCAAATGGGGAGTACTTTGGAGATGACTTAGGTTTAAACATATAAGAATAAATACACAATGTTTTATAAATAAAGTCCAGGATTTTTGGGGGACCCTCATATATATTCTTTGAAAATGGTTCTCAGCCGGGCTCAGTGGCTCAGCCTGTAATCCCGTGCCTTTGGGAGGTTGAGGTGAGTGGATTGCCTGAGCCCGCGGGTTCGAGACTCGCCTGGGCAGTGAGACCTCATCTCTACAATAAATCAAAAAATCAGCCGGGGATGGTAGCGCATGCCTGTAATTCCGGCTACTCGGAAGGCTGAGGCGGAAGGATCACTGGAGCCCAGCAGGTCGAGGCTGCGGTGACCGGGAGCGGCCACTGCACTTCAGTCTGGGCGACAGAGTGAGACTCCAACTCAAAAAAAAAAAGAAAATGGTTCTCAATGGCTGTATATTTCGTGTATGTATTTGAGTTTATTTAATCACGAATAAATTTAATCCCTATTTTTAAATGTATTTAGTCAGTGTTATTAGATTTGTAGATTACCTCTTATTTTTCTCGATTGCAAGTTACATTGTAAGGAGAAACCGTCAGAATGGTGCTATGAGTTTCAGCATTGGGATTTTCTATCTCTCCAAAGAACACAATGCTAGATTAAAAATACACAGTTAATAATCATACTTTTGGAATGAATATAGATACATAAGTCAGCATCTTTCCCTTCTAGAAATCCTCCCAAAAAAATGAAGAATAAGAAAAATGCCTCAACCTCCATTTTCAGTGAACTGAAAGACGCAATGTGTAGACTCCACATTATGTTTAAAGGCTATCAAAAGCATCTGAGAAGAGGCAGAAGCTGTGAGCTTAAACATACTTACTGAAAGTGAGGGGTTCACCTTGAGATTCAAAAGCGAAATCTCTTGTTTGTATTGACAGGGTTGATGGCAGAAGTACCTGGTTTGATTCAGAAAAGAGCAAGTAGAACTGTATACAACCACACATGTGCACACACAGACATGTGCAGGAGCCAGCTTTTCTCTGTATCCTTTATAGTATCAAAAGAGTAGAGAGTCTTTGAACTGTATTTTCTTCCCATCTCCAGGAACCTATGTAAATAGCTGGTTTGGGAAAATTCAATTTATTGTGTAATAAAAAGTATAAAAGAAGCTGATACAGCGGCAGAACTTAGCAAAGGACACTCATTAGCAAAATGTTGCTACAGAACAGATGAAAATTGTGACCCAAAATTTCATCATCTATTTTTTAGACTTGAATAAAACTGTGAAAAGTTCCATAAAAGACGATCACAAACTCAGGGAAGAGGTAGCAGGGCAATAGGAGATGAAATGTGAGTTGAGAGAATTTGGAAAAGAAGTTGAAGAAAGAACAAAACCTTACCGAAATACAGATGAAATTAGAAGGAGCACAAGGAACAGACTAGACCCAGGAAAATACATTAAGGGATATAGGAATTCTTTAAAATGAAAATAAAGTTTTAGAAAATACAGTAAATCCAACACACTTAAAATTGAAACCCTTATAAAAGAATACAGAAACAATGCAACAGAACAATGGTTAAAGATAAAATTGGGGACAGTGCCTCTGGTGTGGCCATGTACTCTTGGAGCTATGGCTACCGTCCCTATCTTGGGGGGGTCAATCTCCTCTTTCTCTCTCTCTCTAACTTATTTTCTAAATAAACTATATTTTCTAATCTAAAAAAAAAATACAATCAGAGAAAAACTGACTAGAAATTTACATCCTGAAAGGGCACCTGTACCTGGGAAAACTGACCAGAAAGGTCTTAAAGATTCCTTTGGACAGCTGGGCACCTTTCTGACTAACCCCTTACTCTCCCTACACATACATGGTCATTTATAAGGCATTGAAATCAGACTGCCCTTAGATTTCTCCACAACATTCAACACTAGTAGAGCAACATTTGAAAGATAAAAAGTAAATAGGAGCCAAAGATTTCATATCCAGCCACACCATTCTTCAAATATAAAAGGAACAAATAGAACTCAGAGAATAATGTTTATATGAGCGCTTCTGGAGGAAACTTCTAGAATATAAATTTCAGCTGACATCTGGGGAAAGGATTAGTGGGAAGCATTGAATATATAGAATGTATGCTAGGCCTGAAAACTAAAATATGGAGATCATGATGACAGAACATAATGTTATATAACCTGATGATGTAGAAATGCTACAACTAATAAAATTTGAGATAAGGAAGGTGGTAGGATAAGTTTGATTGCCCTGTTATAATAACTGGTAAAAAGATATTTAAAGATTGCAAATCAAGTAATAGAAATATAAACTTTTTTAAGACTTTTAAAGAAACTAAAGAGAATGCTATTAATTAAATACTATTGATTAGATCAGGTAGTGGGAAGAAGAGGAAATATGCTTTTTTTTATAGCATTGTTTATATTGAGAAACTAATAGATATTGCCTAAAGAAATAGAAATCTAAGGGAATTCTACTAAATTATAATCATAAAGGTAATCTCTAGAATGAAAATATAAGCCTTTCTAAGTATTAAAGTAATTATAAACCTTTTTTTTTTTTTAAGTGTCCAGGCACTGTTGCTCATGCCTGTAATCCCAGCACTTTGGGAGGCCAAGGCAGGAGGATTGCTTGAGCCCAGGAGTTTGAGACCAGCCTGGCCAGCATAGCAAGAACTTGCTTGTACAAAAAATTAAAAAATTAACCAAGTGTGATGGTGTGCCCCTTGTAGTCCCAGCTACTCAGGAGGCTGAGGCAGAAGGATCACCTGAGCCCAGGAGGTCGAGGCTTCGGTGAGCTGTAATCATGCCTCTGTATTCCAGCGGGGAAGCAGAGGGAGACCCTGCCTATAAAAATAAAGCATCTTTTTTTTTTTTTAAGTTGGAGTCTTACTCTGTCACCCAGGCTGGAGTGAAGTGGCACTCTCACGGCCACCACAGCCTTGACCTGCTGGGATCAGGGAATTCTTTTGCTTCAGCCTCCCAAGTAGCTGGAGCTATAGGCGCACCCAACTAATTTTTTTGATTTTTTTGTAGAGATGAGGTATCACCAAGTTTCTTAGGCTGGTCTCAAACCCCTGGACTCAGGCAATCCTCTTGCCTCTGCCTCTCAAGGATTATAGGTGTGCACTATCGTGCCTGGCTATAAAACATCATTTAGCGAAAGAATATCCGCACACAACTACACAAATAACTAAACATGGCACTTCTAAGACCAAACATGTCTTTATTTTAAAATATCAATGGACTTAATTCATCTTTAGAAGAAAAGTGTTTTCAGATTAGATTCAAGGTAAAACCCACTCTATGACATATATAAAGTACACACCTAAATCAGTGATTGTGCAAAGTTGACATTTTAAAAGATTAGCAAAGGTATAAGATACAGGTGCAAATGAAAATAATTTAGAAGTGTCATGATTTTAACATACCCAGTACAGTTCATACTAAAAAGTCATAAAAAATGGCACTTATTCCTTAAAGAGAGTACACTGAAAGTTTAATAGCTGTATGTCAAATAATATAGCAGCAACCTTAATTAAGAAGTTACAGAATGTAAAAGAAATGGAAACACATCAGTAGCAGAAGCTGTTTAATTCAAAAATACAAAACAGGCTTGAACAAATTTTAAAAACTCATGTTTTGTAATTTATATTATTTTTTTGTAGGAGTCTCAATTCTGTCACCTAGACTGGAATACAGTGGAACACTTACGGCCACTGTAGCTTCAACCTGCTAGGCTCAGGTGATCCTTCTGCCTCAACCTTCCAAGTAGCTGGAACCACAGGCATGCACCACCACGCCCGGCTAATTTTTTTTGTTTATTGTAGAGATGAGATCTCGCCAAGTTGTCCAGGCTGGTCTCAAACCCCTGGACACAGGCAATCCTCTCACCTCTGCCTCCCAAAGTGCTGGGATTACAGGCATGAGCTACCACATCTGGCACTCAGATTTCAGCTATGTTACATCACGTGACAGAATTTCCTTCTTTAAAAAAACTGAATAATATTCCACTGTATGTATATGCCACATTTTCTTTCTTTACTCAGATAATGCTTTTGAATTTAGTAAAATTTATTCATTATTTTGACTTCTGGATTGAGTTAGTTTTTTTATTTGTTTGTTTTTGAGTCGCAGTCTCACTCTGTTGCCCAGGCTAAAGTGCAGTGGCAAGTTCGCCACCACAGCCTCAACCTGCTGGACTCAGGTAATCCTCCCATCTCAGCCTTCCAAGTTGCTGGAACTACAGGCATGCACCATCATGCCTGGCTAATTTTTCTTGATTTATTGTAGAGATGAGGTCTCACCAAGTTCCCCATGCTGGTCTTGAACCCCTGGGCTCAGGCAATTCTCTTGCCTTGGCCCCCCAAAGTGCTGGGATTACAGGCATGAGCCACTGTGCCTGGCAGGATTGAGTCGGTTTTAAAAGGCCTTCCCCGTACCAAGATTATGAAAAGACCTCTTCCATGTTTTCTTCTAGTACTCTAATAGCTTTATTTTTCATTGATCCATTTAGTATTGTGTAAAAAGCACCAAATTTCTTTTATTTTTTTCTATTTTACTAGCTATTCTTGTTTATAGGCTCACGCCTATAATCCCAGTCAAGGTGAAAGGATTGCCTGAGTTCATGGGACCAGCCTGGGCAACTTTGCAAGACCTCATCTCTACAACAAATCAAATAATTAGCCAGGCATGGTGGCTGGCGCATGCCTGTAGTTCCAGCTACTTGGAAGGCTGAAGGGAAGGATCACCTGAGCCCAACAGGTCAAGGTTGCGGTGACCAGGAACGTGCCACTGCCCTTCAGCCTGAGTGACAGAATGAGATTCCAGGCCAAAAAAAAAAAAGAAATTTGAGAAGGTTATACTAAGTGAAACAAACCAATCACAAAAAGACACGTACTGCATGATTCCACTTATATAAGGTATCTAGAGTAGTCAAACTCTTAGAAATAAAGTAGAATGGTGGTAACTAGAGGAAGGGGGAAAGAGTTCAACAGATACAGAGTTTCAGAAAAATTTACTTGTATATCACAAAGGTTAGTCTTCCTAACACACACAATAAAGAGCTCTTGGAAACTCAACAAGATAAAAGACCTTGCAAGTCCATAAACAAGTGGGCAAAGATAGATAATTCACAGAAAATTAAATGTAAATGACTTTTAAGCATATGGGGTTGATATCTCATTCACAGAGGAATTAAAACTATACGTAGTTCCCCTATTAGGCAAAAACAAAAGTTGGCAGTATATTCTGTTGGCTGTGGGGCTTCAGAGAAAAAGGTGTTCATACACTGCTATTGAAAATACAAATAAAGATAACTCCCATGGAAGGCAACTAGGCAGTATCAAACAGAGTAAAAATGTATTTATTATTTGACTCAGCAGGTTGTATTTCCTGAAATTTGTCTAACTTATACTTGCATACCTGCCACATGATATATATATAATATATATTTATACCAGATTATTTTGTAGCATGATTTGTAATAGCAGAAGGTTTAAAACAACGCAGATTTGCATCAGTAGGGAGTTAGCTAATGATAGAAAAGCTATTCAATGGAATCCTTTGCTGCTATGAGAAAAAAAAAATTTCTGGAAATAAATAATTTGCATTCATATATTTTTGTGTGTTCATCAGTTTGGAAAGGATGCACAAGGAAAACTTTAACCAGAGTTATGGGGGCAGGGGGAAAGAGGAGAGGAACTGAGCAAATAGATTGAGAAAGAGACTTTTTTTTTTTTTTTTTTTGAGTTGGAGTCTCACTCTGTCGCCCAGACTGGAGTACAGTGGCCGCTCCCAGCCACCGCAGCCTCGACCTGCTGGGCTCTGGCGATCCTTCCGCCTCAGTCTTCCAAGTAGCTGGAACTACAGGCATGCACTACCACACCCGGCTAATTTTTGATGTATTGTAGAGATGAGGTCTTGCCAAGTTGTCCAGGCGGCTCTCGAACCCACAGGCTCAGGCATTCCACTCACCTCAGCCTCCCAAAGGCGCGGGATTACAGGCTGAGCCACCGAGCCCGGCTGAGACTCTTGACTTAAAAAAAAAGTGAGACTTACCTATTCAAAACTAAAAGAACAGAATAAAGGTAAACGTTTCTGGAACCAAAAGAGCAGAAGGTAAAGGGTTAAATAAGGACTAAGTACATTAATCTGTCAGAATTTGATTTGGAAGCAGGCAGATGCCCCTGAGAGGTCCTCTCCTGCATGGTAGAGACCAAAACTACTGTATATTTATAGACAAATTAGAGAAGGAAGGTATAGAACATGTATTTACTGCCCAAGTATCAGGGGACTGAGTCTAGAAAAAACTGAAAAAGGATCTGTAAACCACTTCTTAGGGATATGGCTTTTATAAATTACATGCCCATGGTGGTAGAAGGAACAGTAAAAACCTGGATAAAAGCTGGTCCTACTTGCCTTAACTTAGTGACTGGATCTTCAGGAGAGATCTGCAGCAATTTTAAGACCTTATTCTTGGGGTGAGAGGTATTGGTGAGAGGTGGCAGCAAATGAAAAATTGTTACAATGAGGCAAGCACACAAATACACACATATGTACAACTTGCAACTTTGAATTATCATGAACCTGCAAGCAAAAATTAAAAATATTTAAAAAGATAACTAACCCTAAAAAACCAAAGTCAACACCTTCATTAAAAAGAAAAGAAAATGCTTTCTGTGTACTAATGTAGAAATTCCTCCCAAGATTAGTGGGGAAAAAGGGAAATGTGATATAGTGTTTATAGTGTTTTCTTTTGTGCGGGAGTGGAGGATAATTGATTATCTCATTCAAGTGAATCCTTAGTCTATGAAGTGTAAATAATAGAACAATTTGAAAGTGTGTGTTTAAGATCCTCAAGGAGATAAAGGAAGAAATAATAGGCATAAACACAAAATTAAGTAGATGTCAATTACAAATGAATATAAAAAGAACACTAGAAATCATTATACTAATCATATCATGAAATGGGATGTACTAGACTGAACATAGTCAATGAAACAATTAGTGATTTGGACTCTTCTAGTATTAAGGAATTCACCCAAAATCCAGCAACAGAGAGTGAAAAAAATATTTAAGAGGATAGATGGAGCTATTCAAACATAGTCTAATATCAAGAAATTGGAGAGATTAGACTGGGTAATAGAGAAACAATATTTAGTGAGGTAATGATTAAAAGTTTTTTAGAATTGCACTTTTCACATTAAAGTAAGTTTTCGTATTGAAATTCACATGCTGAGCAATTGTTTAGCAGTACAAATTTTTAATATCTTCTAGATGCTCTTAAAAGATAAATAATTCTTTAAGATGATGAAAAAAACCACAGTACCTACACCAAAACATCAATTAAATTAACAAATTTACAAACAGTAACTTTCAGAAGACAGCAGGTTCCTCTTTCCTCAAAAATGTAGAGTGAATATAACTGTTTATCTTGACTTCTATACTAATTTAAACTATTGACTGTCAGCAAAAACGTGGCCTAAAGTGATGATGTATACAAAACTGAGAGTTCTTCATTATAAAGGCTTGATGCAAAAACCAAAGGATGTACTTGAGGAAGAATAGTAAGCTAGAGGGAAGGAGGAATTGGATAACAGAATACAGTGGCATGCAAATAATTGGTAAAATATATTGATAAATCAAGTTGACTATTGATTAGAAATACAAATAATATTGTTCAAGGTAGAACTAAATTCTAGACTGTAACATGTAAACGAACTGGGTGTGGTGACTTACACCTGTAATCCCAACACTTTGGGAGGTAGAGGCAAGAGGATTGCCTGAACCCAGCAGTTTGAAACCAGCCTGGACAAATTGGTGAGACCTCATTTCTACAATAAATCAAAAAATTAGCCAGGTATGGTGGTGTGTGCCTGTAGTTCCAGCTGCTTGAAAGGCCGAGGTGGAAGAATCGCCTAAACCCTGCAAGTTGAGGCTGCAGTAGCTGTGAGCTTGCCACTGCATTCCAGCCTGAGCGACAGAGTGAGATTTCGACTCAAAACAACAAGAAAAATATAAGTGGAAGAAAATGGAAGTTCATTGATTGAATCAGGAATACTACTTGTTCTTGTCTTGTTCACGAGAAGTGAGTATAGAGATACTGACCAGCTTCAGGATATCTTACAAAAATAAATAGCTTTTTTTGTGTTTCTGCAGACAAACAACCTGAATGAAAGACTTGCTCATCTTCCTTGCTTCACTACCTAAATTTTATTGTCCATACATGGGGTGACAGTAATAACTTCTCATAGTGTTGTGGGGAGAATTAAGTGTACATGTAAGTATTCAGTACATATTTGCTGATTCTACTTTCATTTCTTTTTTAACTTAAGAGTATTCAGAAAAAAGAATAGAAATAAAATATGTCTTCCAGGCCAGAACAAAGAGAAAATCTCCTTTTTTTTTTTTTGAGTTGGAGTCTCACTGGAGTGCAGTGGCACGCTCATGGCCACCGCAGCCTCGACCTGCCGGGCTCAGGCGATCCTTCTGCCTCAGCCTTCCAGGTAGACAGAACTACAGGCACATGCCACCACGCCTGGCTAATTTTTGATTTATTATAGAGATGTGGTCTCCCCAATTTGCCCGGACTGGTCTCGAACCTGTGGGCTCCCAAAGCGCTGGGATTACAGACTGAGCCACCAAGCCCGGCTGAAAATCTGCTTATTAAAAAAAATCATTCTAGCATTTACCATATGGGTTTATTAGATCCTTTGTTATGAACCTAAGATACATTAAGGGAGCTTGATGATCTTGTTTTTCCTATATATTGAAATATTTTTCTTTTTAATTCTAGGAAGTTCATGATTACCAGTTATTTATGCTAAAAAAAAAAAAAGACTAACATAAGAAAGTAAGAATGATGAGTCTCCTAGAAGGAAGATGCAGTAGTTAAATAGCCATTTTTCAGTTTTCTCATTGCATTGCTCAAATATTACTTCCTTGTCCAATAAAGGTATAAAAGAATTTGGGAGATGTACAAATCAGAAGATAAATGAAAAGGGAGAAGCAGCACACTATGTGACTTTACATTTAAATTAATTGAAATTTAAAATTCCAGTCCTCATTCACACTAACCACCTCTAACGAATTATATAGGGAATTTATAGCTCAGTTACTCTTACTTCATTGTTGGACTGCACAGATACAGAACATTTTCATCATTGTAGAAAGTTCTATTAGCTATTGCTGCTCTAGACTCTAATGATGATAGTGAAATTGATCAAACAAGTGAAATTTCAGACTGATTCTTGAGATGATCTGTCCTATATGAATTTTTCTCAAACTGAAGGATTGAACGTGCGGGCATCTGCATAATGAACATTGGTATGCCCAACCCTGAATTGTATCCCGCATATTTAAAATAAAAAAATTATTTTAAAAGAATCGAATGTGCAAGATACTTCTGGTGAATGCACAATATGTTCCTAAGGACAAAAAGAGAATGTGGTATTTTTATCCAGTTAGTCATTCAACAGATATATTTTGCAACATGAACCTGAACAATTTATTTTTGCTTTGTAAAAAAAAAAAAAAATTCCTGTGACAGTGTTCTTCTATTTTGTATGATGTTTGTGTATAAAAATTTATTTGGTGCAAAGAAGTGTACTATGTATAAACTCTTACTAAAATTTCTTTAAAAGATTGTCTTGCACTACATAGTAGAAATGTAATTAATCACAATTAATGGATTAAGTGTATATTTAAAAGTTATAATACTTTTTTAAAAGCAATTAAGCTAACTGCTACTTACAATAGATATACTCAAAGAGACTTTGAGATTACAATGTAAAGGGATGAAAATGGTAAATTGAACACTTACATTTTTGTTTCTTACTTTGAACACCACAGTGTTACAGTAAAACATTTTTTAAAAGGCATAAACCCAAAAGAACAGAGAAAAGGGGAAGAAGGACAAAAGAAATCAACCATTTGGAAGCTGAAAAGTGAACAAATGGGTGGCAACCAATTTAGTGTACCCAGTAAAGTTGAAACTAAGCCTGCAGTAATGGAAGCTACAAGAAGCAAGCCAAATCATGGCAGAGAACACCAGAAAGACTAAGACATAGAAGCACAAGTATTTTTGAAGGTGTAGGAAAGGATAAAAACCTGAGCATTTGGTTGTAAGACTTTGAAAAGAGCAATTAGACTTTCAAACTTCCTCCCTACCTCCTATGCAACTAGGTATTTGCCTCTTTACCATCAAGGCAAAAAACTGAGGCTTATTATTGGAGAAAATGTACCAGATACAGATAAAGGAGGAGCCTTCAGACCTAAACTGGTGATTAAATGGAAAGTCTAAATGAAAAGTTAAGAATTCCACTGCCTTTAACCCATTTTGCCTTCTTGAATCTAGATTTATGCTTCTTTTTTTTTGAGTTGGAGTTTCACTCTGTTGCCCAGACTGGAGTGTGGATGTATGCTCACAGCCACCACAGCCTTGACCTGTGGGGCTCAGGAGATCCTTCCACCTCAGCCTTCCTAGTAGCTGGAACTACAGGCACGCACCACCATGGCCGGCTAATATTCTGATTTATTGTAGAGATGAGATTTCACCAAGTTGCCCAGGCTTGTCTCGAACCTGTGAGCTCAGACAGTCCTCTCACCTCAGCCTCCCAAAGTTCTGGGATTATAGGCATGAGCCACCACACCCGGTTTAGATTTTGATTTCTTTTTTTTTCTTTTTGAGTTGGAGTCTCACTCTGTTGCCCAGACTGGAGTGCAGTGGCTGCTCCCGGCCACTGCAGCCTCGACCTGCTGGGCTCCAGCGATCCTTCTGCCTCAGCCTTCCACACAGGTGGAACTACAGGTGTGCGCTACCACACCCGGCTAATTTTTTTTTCTTTTTTCTTTTTTCTTTTTTTTTTGAGTTGGAGTCTCACTTTGTCGCCCAGACTGGAGTGCGGTGGCCGCTCCTGGCCACCGCAGCCTCGACCTGCTGGGCTCCAGTGATCCTTCCGCCTCAGCCTTCCAAGTAGCTGGAACTACAGGCGTGAGCTACCACGCCCAACTAATTTTTTTTTTATTTTATTGTGGAGATGAGGTCTTGCCAAGTTGCTCAGGTGGGTCTCAAACCTGCGGGCTCAGGCAATCCACTCACCTCAGCCTCCCAAAGAGCTGGGATTACAGGCTGAGCCACCGAGCCTGGCTTAGATTTAGATTTCAAGGGGAGATTAGAGGAGTGCTTTCTGGGAAAACTAATCTGCCTAAAAAATAAAGCCATAGACGTACCAGTACTGAAACTTACTATGTTTCTATTTTATTACTTTACAGTAGCAGTTAGCAGACTTTCTGATTTCAGGATCTTTTAACTACTTAAAAGTTGTTGAGACCCACCCAGTAGCTTTTTTTTTAAATGCTCTTTTCTAAAACAAAACCAAAAAATTAGAGTAGCATTGTTTTACATATGTGTGAACCCAGTGTCCAACTTAACAGAAATTGACAGTCTTAATACCTACTTATGCATTTGGTCTGTCATGAGATCCCATGTTATGTATGTAGCATCTGGAAAACTTGTAAGAAAATGAGTGAGAAAAGACATATAATGTCTGTTAATAATGAAAATAGTTTTGACCTTAATACTTTCTGAGACCAGGTGCAGTGGCTCACGCCTATAATCTCAGCACTTTGGGGGGCCAAGGTGAGAGGATTGCCTGAGCTCACAGATTTGAGACCAGCCTGGGCAACTTAGCGAGACCTCGTCTCTACATTAAAAAGGAAAATTAACTGGGCATGGTGACATACTTCTGTGGTTTCAGCTACTTGGAAGGCTGGGGCAGAAGAATCCCCTGAGCCCAGCAGGTTGAGCCTGGGCAATGGAGTGAGGCTCTGACTCAGTGAATGAATGATTGAATGAGTGGGTGAATAAATAAATAAATACTTTCTGAAAGTCATTTCTTGATGACTGCCAGGAATTCCTGGACCACACTTTGAGAACAGTTGCTTTATCCTGAAGCCTGCCAATCATAACCCCATACTGAATTTGTAACAGCACTTAATGCCTTACTCTAATATATTTATGGACAGCTAGAGATTACCAAAGATTGAGGAAATCATGCTACATGAAAGATGGAAGCCAAAGCAGAAAGATGGAAAGAAGTAACTTGGAATAAGCAGAAATGTTACAGAGAAGACAAAAACTTGAAAGAAACTCAGATTCAGGGTGTTAAAAGAAGTTACTGTTATTTGTGAAACTAGAACTATAAATATAAAACAGCAGGATCAGCAAAAAATGAGCTCTTAGAAATTAAAAATATTAAAATAGATATGAAATGTGGAAGGGGCAACTATAAAGGAATCGAAGAAAATATTGATGGGGTGCAGTGGCTCATGTAATCCCAGCATTTTGAGAGGTTGATGTGGGAGGATTTCCTGAGGCCAGAAGTTTGAGATCAGCCTGGGCAACACAGGCAAGAGCCCATCTCTCAAAAAAAAAAAAAAATTTGACAGATTATCTTTGTGACATAGTAGTGGGAAAGAACTTTGTGTACATAACTCTAAAAACACATTGCTTATGTCAAAAATTGTAATTTGTTTACATCAGAAACAGAGTTCTGTTCATTGAAGGGACATTGTGATACAATGGGAGAAGATATTTTCAAAATGTGTCATCTAATGAGCAATTGATCGAGGAACTTCTGAAAATGACCAAAAAGACAGCCACCCTAATGTAAAAATACACAAAGGTTGTAAACAGGCAGTTTATAGAAGGAGGAATCTGAAAGCTAGTAAACCTATAAAGGCATGGTCAAAATATTGTCAGGAAAAAATGGAAGAAAACTGAATGCATTTAGTTACCTATCTTCATAATAGATTACCCCAGAATTTAACATCTTAAAACAAGACAGTTATTATCTTACAGATGCTAAGGGTTAGAAATCTGATTGTGGCTTAGCTGGATGGTTCTGTATCTATATCTCATCGGGCTGCAGTCATTTGAAGGTATGACTGGGGCTGAAATACCTGTTTTCAGGATGGCTCATTCACATAGCTCTTGACAAGAGGCCTCAGTTCCTTGTTGGTTGTTTGCAGAAGGTGTTAGTTCCTTGCTGCCTGTGCCTACCCATTTTCTTCAGAGAAAGTGATCTAAGAGCAAGCAGGAGACCACTGTACCTTTTATGACCTACTCTCTCAAATTGCATTCTGTCACTTCCAGTTCATTAGAAGCAAGTCACTATGTCAAGCCAGTGTTTAAAAAGAGGGAAATATGACTTCACCTCATGAAGTGAGGTGTATCAAAGCATTTGTGAACTCTAAAATCCTTACACAGAAGGCTAGGCATGGTGGCTCAAGCCTGTAATCCAGCACTTTGGGATGCTGAGGTGAGAGGATTGCCTGAGCTCAGGGCTTCAAGACCAGCCTGGGCAACTTGGCAAGACCTCATATCTACAGTGAATTAAAAAATTAGTTGGGTGTGGTAGCACGCCTCTGTAGTTCCAGCTACTTGAAAGGCTGAGGTGAAAGGATCACTTGAGCCCCACAGGTAGAGGCTACAGTGACCGTGAGCGTGCCACTGCCTTCCAGCCAGGACAACAAGAGTAAGACTCCAACTCAGGGAAAAAAAGCTCATATGACAAACTCCTTACACAGAATAATGCCAGGTATTAATAGGAGTATAGCCTATTAACTTTGCAACCCTTCTGGAGTTCAATAAGTATGTGAATGTTCTATGACCCAGTAATTTTATTTTTAGACATTTATCTCAAGGTATTTGTAAGAGTTGCATCAAGAAATATATTTGTACATATTCAGTGCTACATTATTTGTAGTGACAGGAAGTTGGAGGCACGCTAATTGTTTCATATATCAATCTGAGTGAAGATATATCAAATTCGTGAGTGCATTAGTGAATGTATTCGTTTCCCAGTGTTGCCGTAACAAATGACCACAAACTGGAAGCTTAAAACCATAGATATTTATTCTCTCACTTTTTTGTCCAAAATCAAGGTAACAGCAACTATGCTTCTTCTGAGAATCTGGGTAGAATCTTTCCTTGCCTATTCCTGGATTATGGTGGTGGCTGCTAACCCTTGGTTTGCAGCTGTATCACCCCTGTGTCTGCCTCTGTTGTCGCATGACATTCTCCCTTGGTATCTGTCTTCATGTGGCATTTCCCTCTTTTTTAGGGACGCTAGTCCTGCTGGCTTACCACCTGCCCTAATAACCTCATCTTAACTTGACTGCATCCTCGAAGATCCTATTCCAAATAAGGTCACATTCACAGGTATCAGGAGTTAGGATTTAGCATATCTTTTTGGAGGACAAAATGCAGTCCACATACACATGGACTATTATGCAGCAGTCAGAGGCAACTGATAGATTTTCATATAGTACGTAGCAAAAATTAGAAGAAACAATGAAAGAGCAGTAACAATAACTTAAATTTAAAATCTGTGTGTATTAGGGTTCTCCAGTAGGAAATACAGACAGAGACCCAGGAGAGCTGTTTGTGCAGATGAACACTAAGGCACAGTCAGCTGGAGTTCTTGTTTGGGAAGGACAATCTTTTTGTTCTGTTCAGGCCTTCAGCTGATTAGATTGGACTCACTCACATGGGAGGCAGTCTCCTTACTCAGAGTTCACAGATTAAAATTTTAATCCAAAAACACTCTGATACATGGACACATGGAATTAACCATCATAAGTCCACCCCTTTTTATCTTGGCACCCATACATAACTTCTTTAAACCATACTTAATCTGCAAATAAAGATAATAACAAAGTTGTATTTCCATCTAATATGATACAACTATCCTGTGTACAACTGAAAGCACACTGACCCCTTCCCCAAAGAGGATGCAAAACACTGGGGTGTGTTTGCTCTTCTTGATATCCTTTAGCTTAAATACTATGTGGCATTTATTACGACTCATTCATGACCAATTTTGTACTCCCTTTGCCTTCAGCAAATACCTCAGTTAGTTGTGAATCTTTATCTGGTAGGGTAACCCAAACCTGCATTCCTGGTGAGTCGGCTGTTATTAGTCCTGCCTGAATTAGGTTGTTGTAGTTTTCTGTTGACTGTGATCACAGTGCATGTTAGTACTAAGAGATGCCCTGGAGGATCTTCTGTATTCCAGACATACTTTTCCATTCTTCCATTGTGGAGTAGCAGTCCAGTTTCCCCTTGGTTGTCAGAATCAGTGACTCCAGCCAGTATAACAGCTCTCTTTACCTATTGATTAAGTAGCATGAGGAGTCTAGGATAGCCAGATGGCAGTCTTAACTTCCAGTTCAGTTGCATCGTTATTGTGTCTGCTTGTGGAAGTATCCCTTTGGAACAAGGACTTTTAGGTCAGCAGGGCATAAGCTCATAGAGACAAGAAGCATAAATCTTGTTAGTGGGTCATTGGGTCACTCTCATTTCCACCCCCTTCAATCACCCCTGTGAATCCTGGCTTTGGAAGAAACAGCACCATATATTGGACTCTGATTCAGAACATATAGTCTTTATAGAACCTTGCCCTAACCCTACAAGATATTGCCACCTAGATAGCTCTGTAACAATCTTCAAAAGACCATTTCACTGTTTTATGAAGCCAACTGCTTCAGGATGTTGGACACATGGTAAGACCAGGGAATTCCATGAGCATGGTCTCATTGCTGCCCTTCATTTGTTGTGAAGTGGCTATCCCAGTGAGAACAAATGCTGCTCTTTTAATAATGGAAGTGGTCCAGTGTAATCAACTTGCCACCAGGTAGCTGGCTGATCACCACCAGAAAATGATGCCATATTGGGCACTAAGTATTGGTTTCTGCTGCTGCCAGATTGGGTGCTCAGCAGCAGCCATAGCCAAAGGTCTTGGTGAGTGGAAGTCTATGTTGCTCTGCCCCACCATTCCTGCCACCATAGCTATTTTGTTCATGAGCCCATGGCAGTGACAACAGTGACTGGGGAACTAGAATTTTAAGAACCAAAAATATTGGATATGGGCAAGAAAAGTAGAGAACTGTCTGTCTAGAGATCTAATTCTCAGTTATTAGGAGTTCCAGAATCAGAAAATTGAGAAGAAATTCAAACAAATATTTCAAGAAAATGTCTCAAAAATAAAGGACATGAATTTGCAAATTGGAAGGACCCAAGCACTCATGACTGTTAATGTTAAAAGGCCCACATTGTGACATTGTAATAAAATTTCAGGATACCTAGGAATAAAGAGAAGAACCTGAAAGCTCCCAGAGGTTATTTCACATAATTTGGTTCCCAGCTTTTTTCGTATTTCAGACCATCTGGTAACACTGGCTTGAATTCCAACATGGCAGTAGTTGGTCAGGGCTTAGCACTGGATTAGAATTGCGTGGACCATAAACTCTCCATTTCTCTGCAGCTCTTGCCATTTTTTAATGTTTTAGTTCACTCATTTTCTTCATCTGTGACCTTGGTAGGCATTTAAGTGTATGACAGCTCCTTTTTGGTTCATATTCAGAGCCTTTAAAAAAAAAATTAATTGTGGCATGGGAAACTAACACCAGGGATAAATTAATGTTTGTCTTTAAGCCTCAAAATTGAGCTGTCATTGTCATCTCTTTCCCTAGAAATGCACTAGGTCTTTAGCAGAAAAAAACAATTATTTTTTGGAGGGTAAGCCCCTTGTACAGGCTTCCCCTATTAGGTGAGTGTTCTAGGAACTCATTGGCATCAGATAGCATTGTAAGAGGCTGCATTCGGTTTCAGTGATTTTTTTGTTTGTTTCTCTGAATGAAGAAAATCCTCAAAGGGAAACATTTGCCAGAGTGGAAGAAGTTTTAAAAAAAAAAGCAGCAGAAGCATTAAAAGACATCAACATTTATGAGTTCAGAAACTGTTTTGAGCAGTGGAAAAAGCATCCTGATATAGGTGTATTGCATCAAATAGAGAGTACTTTGGAGGTGACTGAAGTTTGAACACAGAAGAATAAATATACAAATTATTATGTGTACATTCTGGGGGGTTTTGGGTCCCTCCTCATATGTCACTCTTTATTGACTTACTCCAAGCATTGATATAGATTTCCCTGGAGTCTGGCAGTTTATATTTGTGAGGTTAGTGAATTTTAAGATCCTAATGTTGGGTGATCATATAGCCATTAGAATTAATAATTTCTCAAATTCATATCACTAAAATCATTTAACCCCTTTTATATGTGTCATCAGACTGGGCCTTGGGGTACTCATTTATACTGCTTAGTAATTATTTTTGGCTCACCTCCATCTGGCACTTACACCCCCTTTGTTATTGGGCCGTGTGAACAGTTCTGACCATAGAGTCATGAATGGAAGTGAGTGTCACATCCAGGCCAATCATTTAATTGCTGGTATGAGACCTTCCAGAATTCTCTTTTCTTTCCGTTACTGCAACTAGGAGAGTAGCTGCTCCACAAGGCTGAGTTCCAGAGGAAGATGTTGATAGACACGTAGAGTGAACAAAAAATAGATCTTTGTTGTTTTGAACTAGAGATTTTTGTGGTTTGTTACTGCAGCTTAATGTACCCAATATGACTGATACTGACATTAACTAATTAAAGCAACTAAGTAAAGGAAGCCACGTTAAAATCTGGAATATGGGAACAATTAGAAGATTTTTAGTCTTTGGGCTAACTTATTTATTCATTGTGAACATCATTAGAAGCCTTAATTCTTATAAATTACAGTTCAGTTTGAGAGTACATACAGAAGATCCAGAGATAACAAAATATTCTGCAGAGTCAGCACAGTGTTATATACTCAAAAGTAGTCTGAAGATGATCAGGGCTCATCGTGGAGAATCTTGGCTGTTAGCAAAGTATGTGTCTGAGGGCATAGATTTTTTTTCTCAACGTGGCATGGAATGGAAAGTTTTTAGGAAAACTTGATAGCATAGATATCTGTAACATAGCACATAATTTTGTAATGTAATTTCAGAGCTGGAAGTACATTCAGACATCTTTGTAATACAGCACCCTCATTTTGTAAATGTTATATGTTTAAAAGATGAGATAGAGCATTATTTGAATTACCTGCTTTCTACATTATTTTTAGGTTTTAAATAAACCATTTTTATTTCCCTTCTCCAGCTAATATTTTTTAAGCTGTTTTTGCTGATATTTGTTTTCCTTTTGCTTCCTTTTTACTCCTTCATCGTATTTACTTCTTTTTTTTTTTTTTTTTTTTTGAGTTGGAGTCCCACTCAGTCGCCTAGACTGGAGTGCAGTGGCCGCTCCCAGCCACCACAGCCTCGTCTGCTGGGCTCCAGGGATCCTTCCGCCTCAGCCTTCCAAGTAGCCGGAATTACAGGCATGCGCTAACACGCCCGGCTGATTTTTTTTTTTTTTTTTATTGTAGAGATGAGGTCCCGCTGCCCAGGCGGGTCTCGAACCCACGGGCTCAGGCAATCCACTCACCTCAGCCTCCCAAAGGCACAGGATTACAGGCTGAGCCACCGAGCCCGGCCATATTTACTTCTTAAAATGATTCTAAGAAGTAGGTATTTTTCTGCATTTTACACTTGTGGAGACTGAGACTCAATCAGGCTGAGAGAGCCCACGTCATATATAGCTAAGTAATGGAACTGATATTTGAACAAGTTTGGTTGACTAATAGCTCATGTTGTTTCTACTAATGTCTTAAATGTAGTTAGACTTTTTATACAAATGTAGAGAATGTTTTTACTTTGTGTGACTGTTGATTAAAATTAGATTTGCCAGAGTGACATGAAACCCTAAACAAAAGTGGTTTAAAAAGGTGGTAGTTCACTCCTCTCTGTTGTGATGAAAGTCTAGAGATAAGTATCTGGGATTGGTATGGAGGCTCCACCATGACATTAGGAACCTATGCTCTTGTAAGTCTGCTATCCTTAAACATATGACTTTTATGATTCAAATTATCTCTTCACTCTCTGACATTCTTCCTAGCAGAAAGCAGAAAGCCTGAAGAAGGGCCTCCTTCCTTTCTTTAAGAACATATCCCAGAAGTCATACAGGACACTTGAATAGCCCGTTGTCCAAAACCTAGTCAGATGGCCAACTCAGTAGTAAGAGGCTGGGAAATGTGGGTCTTATCCTGGACATTCATCTGCTCAGGGGTCTGTCACAGAAGGGGTAAATAGAGGTGGGGTGAAAGCAGTTTCAGTCACAAAGATGTAAACAGACTTGTTTCAGTTCACTTATTGATGGGTATTTGTTGAATGCTTGTTACCTGCCAGACTCTGTGGTTCATAAATACATGCAGTGGTAAACTGTATTAATTCTTGTAAAAACAGTAAACAGTTTAGGAAAATTTTACTCTAAATAGGTTAAACTAAAGAGTACCCAGGTGTTTCGTTTGTACATATAGAAGAAAAGTCTGAACAAGTAATAGGTTGATATTTTACTTTAAAATATTGTTGGCAAAATAAATGAGGAAGGAGTGCTCTTATCTCACATAGCAAATAGACTTTGATTAATAAAGCAAATCATATGGATTCATTTAAGGATTTTAAAAGCAGAATTAAATCTCAAGGCTTGTTTTCACTTCATCCATTTCGTGTGGGTCAAAATACCCCAGTGAATGTTAGTGATTTACCTAACCTCTGTGGGCTTTACTCATCTTGACAGAAGCCCCTATTGTTTGTATATAACATAAATAATTTATTAAATCTAAATACTTATTATTTACTATTTATACTGTTTATTACTGTCTTTATGAGTTGTTCAAAGTTAGTTTCTAGCTCTGTTTATTATATTTTTCTCTTGAAGTGCCCTGAGTACTTGATAAGGGACTTTTTTATATTTAGTGAATGGAAACATTTACTTAGGAGGGATTCTGTTGAGCTACCATAGTTATGTTAGCCTTATAACTGAAGTTCAGTGAAGTCACATGTCTTTGTAAACATGACCAAATTACCAACTTTTCAATTGAAATAAATGTAAAGTTTCAACAAATATGCCATATTGTAAATTGATTATGTTTTCAAAATAGCAAGCAAAACCATAACTCCTACACTAGGTTTATATTTATATTCTAGTAGATGTTATAGTTCTTCCAAATTAGCCAAAAAGCTTGAAATTTTTTGTTCTACAACACCAAAATATTAGGTCTAATAAAAACTCTGGAAAACTCTTGAAATAACGTTATTATTTTTACTTACTTAGTAATTCATAACTTAGGAGCTATTCATTTATAGACCCTTTTTTAAAAAACAACAATTTATTAAACTAGTGCCAGTATGATTTGACTGTGGGTTTTATTGTAACTGGGTTATTTCAGAGCCATGCAAATGAGCTATTTAAGAGCACTTGTAGAAATTAAAGTGTATTTTCATTTAATTCTTGTTTCTCTATTGGCCCTAAAGCAAAATATCTTTTTAAAAATCAACTAGAGATTATTCCTAACTAAAACATATAAGTATAATTCTAACTTAATAATTAGCTTATTAGCTTTCTTATGGTACCAACAAGTTTGCAGCATTTTTCACTTGAGACTACTTCATGTTGAGCTAATTTAATGATGTTTTGGTTTTATTTTTCATATTGAAATAGATTAGAGGGCAGGAGGAAAACATTGTTTTTGAAGCCAATGTAAATCTTTGGTAATTGTTTTAGATTTGTTATATAGTTTTTAAGCAGCAGTCATATACCTGGTACTGTGATAATCACTGCTGAAGAATTATATATACATTGTGCATATTTTGAGATTTATGCTTACGTTTTTATCATTAAGTATTTGCCCTCCAAGCTGAGTATGGTGGCACATGCCTGTAGTCCCAGCTACTTAGAAGGCCAAGGTGAGGATCACTTTAGCTCAGGAATTTGAAACCCAGCCTGGGCAACATAGTGAGATCTCGTTTCTTTAAAAAAAAAACTTTCCTTGTATGTTAAGTTTTGATTCTTATTTTTACTTTCCCTTACCGATTCTTCACATCACTCTGCCTTGCTTAATTCCTTTTGAATTTCAGGTTACTTCTCTAGTCCAGTGGTTTTCAAACTCCAGTTGTATATCTTGAGCAGTGGAGCTTTTTCAAAATTTAAGATGCTTTGGGATGTAAGACCCTAAAATCTGACTCAGTTTGACTTAACCAATAAGAAATACCTCACATGACAAGAAGTTTTGTCTTTGATTTTCTGCAGTGGTCTTAGTTCTGCCCTACTCATTGTGTCAACATGGGCCTTAGGTTAGTTCTCCTTAAGGACCCAGGATGGCTGCCTGCCATAAATAATGCAACCTTAGCCGGGCTCGGTGGCTCAGCCTGTAATCCCGTGCCTTTGGGAGGCTGAGGTGAGTGAATTGCCTGAGCCCGTGGGTTCGAGACCCGCCTGGGCAGCGAGACCTCATCTCTACAATAAATAAAAACATCAGCCAGGCGTGGTGGTGCATGCCTGTAATTCCGGCTACTCGGAAGGCTGAGGCGGAAGGATTGCCGGAGCCCAGCAGGCCGAGGCTGCGGTGGCCGGGAGCGGCCACTGCACTCCAGCCTGGGCGACAGAGTGAGACTCCAACTCAAAAAAATAAATAAATAAATAATGCAGCCTTTATCCTTGTTTGTTATATACCAGGAGAAAAGAGAGAAGAACTTCTCCCAGAAGCCAGAAACAAGCAAGTTGCTTCTTGTGTCTCACTGGGCCAAATTGACTTGGACCCCGTCTTTGAGGTGTATAGAGTTATCAAACATGGCCAGACTATTTATATGAGGTAGAATGGATATATATGGATATTATGAAGTCAATCACAGTGTCACTCCATAGGAATTAAAGGGTGGATATAATGTGTTCTTACAAGATACACAGGTGATTCGGTATACAGCTAAGTTTGAGAGCTGCTATTCTATACTTCACAACTAAGACTTAAAAACAGAGATGAAGAAATAGTCCCCCCCCATTTCCTAATGAACAAAGTTACGTTGTGTTACCATTTGGTTTAATTTACCTTCTTTCATCTCTCCTGCAGAGACTAAAGTGTGAGAGAGAGAGAGAGAGAGAGAGAGAGAGAGAGAGTGTGTGTGTGTGTGTGTGTGTGTGTGTGTGTGTGTGTGTGCGCGCGCACGCACACGCATGCACATACTTGTTTGAGACAGGGACTCAATTTGTTTCCCAGGCTAGAGTGCAGTGACCAGATCTCAGCTAATTGAAGAGTCAGCCTCCTGGGTTCAAACGCCCTCCCATCTCAGCCTCCTCAGTAGCTGGGACTACAGACGTATACTGCCATGCCCAGCTAATGTGTTTACTTTTTGTAGAGATGAGGTCTCACTGTGTTGACCAGGCTGGTCTCAAACTCCTGGGCTCAAGCGATTCTCCCACCTTGGCCTCCCATAGTGCTGGGATTACAGGTGTGAGCCACTGCACCCAGTCTGAGACTAGTTTTGATTAGCCTTGGTTATGGCTTCAAGGTAAAATAAATCTTAATTAAGGATAAAAATGTAAATCTTACATTAATAATTGTCATTTAAATTAATTAGCCAGCTATGTGAAATACTTTGGTTGTGTGCTTTTGGCAAATGAGTTAGCCACTCAGGGCACAACAATAAAAATAAGTAGTTTATTTGGAATAAAGTGCCCAGCAGTTCCATTTATCTAAACACTAAGAAACAGACGTACTTTATTCTTTTTTTTTTTTAAAGATGTAGGGTACAATTCAGGATCATGTGGAAAAAAATCTTTTAAGCTTTCATTTAGTGCCGGTTTACCCTTTCTTTAAAAACAGATATATCTAGTAAACTAATTTAACTGGTTTATCAGAAAATAGAGGATTTTATTTTTAGTCCCAGCAGGTTAGAACAGCTTATTCTAGAAAATAGCCTTGTATTAATAAATGAGGGTCTCATCCTATCGCAAAACAGTAGACCATTTATTTCATGATCCTAAATGATTATCTTACAATCACCAAAGTATTGTTATTTTAAGAGTATACGTCTAAAAGAGAAAATAATTCACTTTAGAAATATTTTGAATCAAGGTGATTAAAATGTAACCCTTAGCTATCTTGAAAACGTAGCTGTAAAACACTTTGAGTGCTACCGATAAGAAAGACAGAGTAAAGCTTTAGTTATTTGTATACAAGAGATTGTAAGAGAATTGTTCTTGAGGTCTCATAATTTATGAAATTTGTGAAAATTATTTTTTCTGTGTAAATCATCCAGAGTCTGTTACTTTCAAATCTTGCCAAGTTTTCCTCTACCTCCCTGATCCCTCATCAGTGAAATAGTTTACTCTTAACCTAACCTATGTATCACCATAAAAGTGAACCACTGACTAAAGCACAAGTTGTTCCCCAAATCCCCAATTTTTCTTTATTTTTTATTTTAATATTTTGAACTCTGGGTTATCTTGAGGCCAGTGAGTACATTCCATTATGGTAATGTTCCCCCTTACATATTTTAGAATGAAGAAAGGAAATACATTTCTGTGAAGAGTAACTTTAAATTACCCACATTACTGATCAGTTTTGTTAATGCCATTAATTACGAGTTCACTGTTGATATTGTATCCCTTTAATTGTATAGATATTAGCTAGTACTCTTACTAGACTGTTAATAGTAACTCTTTTGTAAGAAGTATAGTTAAATTTTTAGTAAAACCAAAAGTACTTTCAGTCAGTTCAGGTTTTTGAAATTGGTACAACCTTACGTTATATTTATGCTTTAGAACATTGTTACTGGCTTCAGTCCATGGATGGTGTGGATGTGCCACATGAAAATCTGGATAATTTGTAACCTTTTTTTCTAGTTTATGCTCTTCAGTTTTAATATGAAGGGTTTCAGTTAATCATTTATAGTGACCCAAGGCAGTGATTTTTTTTTAAAAAGATATTTTGGCGCCATCTGCTGTTTTTGAATGTGATATTTTATGTACTTTGGTAAAACGGGTAGTTAGCAGATTTAAACGTGTGTATGTATACCCTATATGAAGCACAAAATAATGGAAATCTTTTAAAAAACATTTGCTACGTCTGCCTTATGATTCCTATATTTCCAGTTGCCAAGGCTGTCATCTTATAATTTTGGTGGTAAGAAATAGGCTTGCCTAAAAAATAATTTCTGTACTCCTGCCTCTGCCCGTTGTACATATTCATCCAATGCCTGAAGTTCCTTCTCTAGCCTATTATGTCTTCTCATGACAAAGACTCCTGAATTTGGCTAGACTCTCTGCTTACCTTTGCTTATTTTTTTAATGTCCCTTCTCTCTGAACACCTGGCTTTTCATCTTTCATCTGTCCATATCTCAGCCCCAGTCCTGCATCTGTCCATGGTATGAAATCCCCCCATGATTGTAAATGACATTTACTTGAATTTATATTGCTTTTCTATAGCCTCTTTTCTATAGATTACTTGCACTGCAGATGTAGCATTTTATGTTCATAGTCTCTGATTGTCTCACACAAACTGGTGGTACTCTATATGTATATGTTTATATGGGAATACAAAAATACTATTTTGGGAGGCTGAGCCTGAAGGATCACTTGAAGCCAGGAGTTCAAGACCAGCCTGGGCAAATAAAGAAGTATCCTCATTTTTACTTATTCAAAAAACAAGAAATACAGTTTTGCTCATTAATTGCCATTAATATCGCCTATCTCCAAACAAGTGGAATGCTTTTTGTTGACAGGGGCAATTTATATACTGATTTGTAATTTTTTTAATTACAAATCCTCATGCACCATTAAGTATGCATACTTGGAAATCTGATGCCCTAATTTAAATAACTGTGTGCAAAGTAAATATATTTGAATCCTGAGTGGTGAAATCTGAGTAAAGTGTACGAGTTACTGCATAAATGGTGTGATGTCTATTTTAGCTGCTCAGAGTTTATCTCACTATATCTATATCACTTTTAAACATTGTCTATTGATTTTTGCAGTGATAATCTACATACAGCATTTCTCTACCCACCTTATACAAATATAACATTAAGTCATACACTTAAAGCTTAATTTTATATTTCTTCAACTTGGATAATGTCTATAGACTCCCTCTATATTGTATAATGACGTTCATAGTTCTTATATCACTGCTGTTTCAATTCTGTATTTTCATCCTGGTTGATTCTCCAAGTTGAAAAATAATTACAGTGTTCACTTTACTATGAATATGGACCTTTTATCTCGGTGATGCTCAATGTGTGCTAAAGTTATATTTATTTCTCCGTCAACAATAACATTATTATCCCCAGACTTTTCCTAGCTGTTTGATGAATTCTTTTTATATACAACTTACTGCCTTTATCGTGTTTTCAAATTTTTCCAAGCTCACTCTTAACTGATCTGTTACCCTTTTTTCTGGAAAGTTTCATTTCTGGAACCCTCTTCTAATACGTGCTGGTTTCTTTGGACCTACTTTATACTTTTTTCTTGGGATTTCTTTCCTTTGTAACTTTTCTGAGATGACTTCATTAATTGCTAGATACCATGTCTTTGTCTTTTGGTGTTTTTATTTCTTAGTTTTGCTGAAATATGTCCTCAAGTAACTTCCTAAGAAAGGTTATGGAGGAAGTTGATTTCATAGGTGTCTGGAAATTTCTTATTCTACTTTTACTCTTGATTGGTGGTTTGATGAGGAGACTTAACTTGTTTTGAGATCCATGTGTCACTGTTGTTCTTTGTTGTGCTTGCATTTTCAGAATTGAAAGCTCTGAGCCTCACTGTCATCCATGCTGAAGTACAGTGTCACAAAGTTCACTATAGCCTCGAACTCTTGGGCTCAAGTGATCCTCTTACTTCAGCCTCCTGAATAACTGAAACTTACAGGCACACACTACCATGCCCTGCTTTCTCTGAGGTTTTGAAGGAACCTGACAGCTCTCTCTTCTATTGTAAGCTCATCTGTACTTGACTAGGCAATATAACTCCTATTTTTCTTCACCAGGCAGCATTCTTTTATTTTTGTGTTTTCCAGAAATCTGTTGAAAACGTTCATGTACGCTGATGGTATCCATACTGTTTTCTTTGTTATAAATACTTATATCTTTTTATTTTCATACCAATAACATTAAGGAATTTTGTAGAAAATATTAATCTACCTATTCTGTTTTTTCCCAAATTTTTATTTTTAAAAGTTTGAAATTGAAATGTACTAAGAAAGTAAATTGAATACTAGATCCCTGACAGTGATATAATGATCTCACTATACCAGAAAGTGGTTCCTGATTTCACATTGTTCTATAGATAATAGTAGTATATATACATGCTGCTTTCCAGTGGATAATGGTGAAAACATTAGCAAGGACGAGTGATTGAACCATAGTGTTTTTAGGGTTTTGTTTTGTTCCTTATTCTTACACCAACACCCTAATCCAGGCCTTCTAACTTATTGCCATTATTGAAGGAGTCTTTTTATTCTGCCCTAGTTTCTTATATATATATTGCTGCCAAAGTCATCTTTTAACAAAAAGTTTGATACATTTTAACAATAGTAACTGAAAATTTTTCACTTTTTTTTTTTTTAAACAGAATAAAGTCTAATCCCTTTACCTTGGCATTCAAGGATTTTTCTTTGGCCCCAGTGGTTCTCAAAGTGTGGTCCTGGCCCAGCAGCAGCAGATGGCATCCCTGGGAACTTGCTAGCCTTGCACATTCTCACTCCTTGATTTTCTGAATCAGAAATTATGGGGGTAGAGCCTAACAATTTGTGTTTTAACCGAACCTGCACATAATTCTGATTGATGTGTACTTTGAAGACTGCTGATCTAGTTTATCCCTCTCATTTTGGAGGCAAAGAATTGAGGTCTAGATAGCTTAATTGACTTGTCCAAAGTCATACAGCTAGGTAGAGTTTTCTTTCTAATATTCCACATTTGATTTGACTTTTTACAAGTTGTAATTAGAAAGGAGTCTGAGATGGGAAAGTTGTGAAAGACTTTATAGAGAACATAGAATTTGACTGAACAATAATACTGTTGTGAGTTGAGAAAAGAGATGGATGTTCTAAGCAGGAAGACCACTGTGAATAAAGGCACAGAGATAGAAGACTGATAGATGAGTGAGTGGGTGGGTGGATGGATGGATGGATGGATGGATAGCTGTCCTGGGAACAGAATTGGCAAATTGGACTAATAGTAACTAGGTCTTTATAGGAGTATAGAGGTAATAGATGTAAAATAATTATTGCAATGCTTGGTGCTTTAATAAAATGTTAACTGCACGTCATTGTTGTTGGTTAGTGTTAATTGGTTATGTTGTTGCTTTTGTTGTTATTGTTACTAGGGAGAGGCAGAACAGAAGTTAAGACTGGATTCCTGAATCAAATCTTGACCCTGCCACTTACTATTTGACTTCTAAAAAGTTCATCTCTCCTAAATCTCAGTGTCCACATTTGTAAAATGGGAATAATGGTATCAATCTGTGGTAGTAACAATTAAATAAGAAAAATGTATGTTGACACTATACCTGATATGTTATAATAAGTACTTTAATTTAGAGTGTCAACTATCATTATGTCTTTGCTTTAAAAGTCTTTTTTTTTTTTGAGTTGGAGTCTCGCTCTGTCGCCCAGACTGGAGTGCAGCCCGCTCATAGCATCCGCAGCCTCAATCTGGTGGACTCAGGCGATCCTTCTGCCTCAGCCTTACAAGTAGCTGGAACTACAGTTCTGTGCCACTACACCTGACTGATTTTTTATTTATTTATTGTAGAGACGAGTCTTCACCAAGTTGCCCAGGCTGGTCTTGTACCCTTGGAATTACAGGTGTGAACCACCACGTCCAGCAAAAATTACATTTATCCTTAAAGGGTAAATTTGTTGTGATTGAGGAATTTTACAACTATGGTCAAAGTAGAAAACCTTAACAATGGAACTTGTTTAAATAAGTTATGGAACATTGAAAACCATGTTTCAGAAAAAATGTTATGACATGGATCACAAACATATTTCATATTCATGATGTGGTAAAAATGAAAAAGAAAGCTACAAAGCAGTACCTTCATACAGTGTTTTCAATTAAATTGTTTAATTTGTATAAAAAATACCCAGGAGACTATTCTCAAGCATTAATGGTGATAAACTCTGGGATTTTGAGTAACTTTATTCCCTTTCGTGTTTTCCTTTATTGTTCAAATATTCTAAGTGAACATTCTTTTGTAATTAGGAAAAAAATGAGTGTGACACATACTTCGAAACTATGGCAGGATTGTTGTAATCATTTTATAGCCTCCCAGAATGACTATTAATACTTTAAAGGGACAGTGTTCATTTTTATCCATGGTCAGCCTTTGGCACTTGTGGATTTAACATTGTATTTTCTGATCTTCAGGAACCATTCTAAATACCTGTCATAAGTAATATTTTGTAACAGGAATCATTATTTCTACCACATAGAGTTTTCACAAGATTAAATTGAATAATTTTAATTGTTTGTTTGTTAACTTGTTTATTTTTGAATCGGGGTCTCACTCTATCACCCAGGCTGAAATGCAGTGGCATGCTTGCGGCCCCCAAAGCCTCGACCTGCTGGGTTCAGAGGATTCTTCCACTTCAGCTCTCCAAGTAACTGGAACTACAGGCATGTGCTACCACACCTGGCTAATTTTTTGATTTATTGTAGAGATAAGGTCTCACCTTGTTGCCCAGACTGGTCTTGAACCCCTGGGCTCAGAAGTCCTCTCACCTCCACTTCCCAAAGTGTTGAGATTGCAGGTATGAGCCACTGCACCTGGCTTTAAATTGAATAATTTTTTTAAAGTTTCTAGCTGGATTTAAAATACATTTTTAGTGCACCTTGCTAACTTTCAGTATTCCATCCCAATTATGATAGCTAACATTTGGATGTCTTCTCTGCCAGGTACTATTTTTCTTTTTCTTTTTCTTTTTCTTTTTTTTTTTTGAGTTGGAGTCTTACTCTGTCGCCCAGACTGGAGTGCAGTGGCATGCTTCCGGCCACCGCAGCCTCAACCTGCTGGGCTCAGGTGATCCTTCCGCTTCAGCCTTCCAAGTAGCTGGAACTACAGGCATGCTACCATGCCCGGCTATACTGTGTTAAATATTATCAATCTTACTTAATCTTCACAATGGTTTTTCTAAGATAGGCACCATGATTGTCTCCATTTTATAGATGAACTGAAAATCAGTGAGGGAAGTTAAGTTAAAGAGGTTAAATAACTTGTCCAAGATTAAAGGCTGCGAAGCCAGGAATCTAACCAAGAGTCAGCAGCAGTCTTTTTTGAGTATGTATCCTTAGTCATAGTGCTATACTGTCTCCACATGCAAAGTATATCCAATATTATGTAACACAACTAATTTATATTTAGGTAGCACAGTGGTTTAGAGTATGGGCCTCTGGAGCTTGACCATCTGAGTTCAAATCCTGCCTCTTCTACTTAATACTATGTGACCTTGCCGGGCGCAGTGGCTCCACCTGTAATCCCAACACTTTGGGAGACAGAGGTGAGAGGATTACCTGAGCTCAGGGATTCAAAACCAGCCTGAGCAACATGGCAAGACCTCGTCTCTACAGTAAATCAAAATATTAGCTGGGCATGGTGGCGCATGCCTGTGGTTCCAACTATTTATTTTTGAATCGGAGTCTCACTCTACCTGAGTCCAGCCATGAGCATGCCACTGCACTGCAGCCGGAGTGACAGAGTGAGACTCCAAGTCAAAAGAAAAATACTGTGTGACCTTAAATTGCCTAACCTCTCTTTGCTTGGTTTGCTCATCTATAAAATAGGAATGATAAATATGTCCCTTATGGAATTGGTGAGAAGGTTCACTGAGTTAATATGTATATAAAACACTTGAAACACTAGTGCCTATACATGTCAGTTTTCAGTCAGTTTTAGTAGTAGTAGTAGCAGTAGTAGCAGTAGTAGTAGTAGTATTTATTTATTTGTTTGTTTGCATTGGAGTCTCACTGTCGCCCAGGCTGAAGTGTAGTGGCACACTCATGGCCACCACAGCCTCAACCTGCTGGGCTCAGGCAATCCTTCTGCCTCAGCCTTCCAAGTAACTGGAACTACAGTGTGAGCCACCATGTCTAGCTAATTATTTTTTGACTTATTGTAAAGATGAGGTCTCACCAAGTTGCCCAGGCTGGTCTCAAACCCTGGGCTCAGGCAGTCCTCTCACCTCTGCCTCCCAAAGTGCTGGGATTATAGGCGTGGGTCACCATACCCGGCTAATAGTACTATTTATCATTCCAGTTAGTATTGTCATTATTATTATTTGTATTGATTGTGTAGAAAATTTTTTTAACACATTCAAATTACTTTGTAGTGAAAAGTAAAAATAAAAACATTGTACTTGGAGTCCATTAACTTAAAAATTACTTTGCTACCACCAACTGGCTCTCTAACCTTCAGTGTTCCATTTAACCTTAATAGCCTCGGGTACCCGTCAGGAAAACAGGCTGCTACTCTTTCCTGCTGCGTGATTTCTTGATTTGTAAAAACATTACTGGAGATCATGTTGCAGTCCCAGAAATTATGGTCTAACTATGGAACTGTGAGAGAAAGAGAACAGATGATGCCCAGCCTCTCCCCCTCCCTCCTTTCTGGTGAGGTCCATTTTCCTTCTTTCAAAGGAAAGGTTAAACTTTTAATGCTTGTAAGAATGTAACAGCCATATTCTCACTTCGCTCTTCATATTTTATACTCCTGCTCTTGGGTATTTCTTCATAAAACTAAACGAACAAAAAACATTTGTGGCCATCTCTTCCTAGTTCTTTCTGGCCAGGAAAAGCTGGGCTGAGAAGGTGAAGGGGAAAAAAAGACATTTCTAGAAATTTCTAAATTGAATGTGAAATATTAGGGACAGGTTAAACTTTTCTTTTAAGCTACACAAATATGATGATTTGTGTGTCGTATCTTATATAACACCTGTGTGTGTCCTTGGTATGCCACTTACTATATTGCTTCAATTATTTGTTTATATGTCTCACTCCCCTACTAGATCAAGTCACTGAGTGGCCCTCGATATTCACAATTACTAGCAAATAGATGAAAATTAACAATATTTAGTGGGTAACTTCTGTGAATCCTAGTTAGGCTAAAGCGAGTTTTAAGTTTTTCTTAATTGTTATTTGGGGCCTTAGTCATTCTGGTTCTTAAATTAATGATACATTTGATACTCTGGTCGTATCAGAGTATCAGCTTCCACTTGGGTGTAACTACTTTTGAACTACATTGTCCAATTGAACTTGGAATGAGCCAGAAAATGTTTTAAATATATGGAAATTACTAACTTGAATAACTTTTTCTTGCTTGGTAGAATAGAAAAGAATGGTTGTCTCTATTTTATGAGTTTTGACTTTAAGGAAATATTAAGCATATAAAAATATGAGAGTAGAAGAAGACAACTTAAGGTGCTCCATTTGGGGGAGAGCTATTCCATCCTCTTTTTCTTTTTAAAGCAATGGTAGAAAATACAGCATACAATATGTAACAAGAGAATGAAAATAAAGTTTTGCTAGTCCAAAGGGACTTTAATTCTTGAATTTCTAATTGTCAGTGATTTACTTTTTTATCAAACTAAAGTTAATGAGTTTTTGTCAATTTCAATAATTTTTTATTTTTTTTATTAAATTCAAATTCATGAGTTCACAGAAATTTTTTAATATACATATTCATTTTTCAATTGCCTTACTGCTGTAGTTTCTTTACTGGTCTCCTGCCAGCAACGCTGCCTATTTCCAGTTGTTTTTACATGGTTTGGGTGATCTTCCTGAAGGAGAAATCAGAGCACTGTTCTTTTTAAAACACTTCAGTGACTATCCTTTCTTTTCAAGATAAAGTCTAAATTGTTTTTAGTGTTTTATAGCAGCCTTCATAATTTGGCCTCTGCTGCATGGTGTAGCCAAATGGAGTAACTGACAATTCCTTGGGACCAGTGCTAGAGGTGAACACCATCAGGTTTTCACTTACACTGTTCCTTCTGCTTGGCTAACTTCCAGTTGTCATTTAGTTCTCAGCTTGGACTTTCTTCAAGAAACCTTCGTTAATACCCAGATATTATCTAAGATTGGATTAGATGATCTTGTCTGTTTCCATAGTGCTTTCTGCTTATTCCTAGTACAGCCTATGACACACTGCATTCTTACTACCTGTTTTAGTTGTCTGTGTCTGTCTTAGGCTCTTACAGGGCAAATACAGTATTCTGTTTGGTTGATCAGTTTCACCAGTACCTAGAACAGTGCATGGCAAGATTCGACTTCTGAAGACTGTTAAAGTCAAAGTGGCAAATTTGTTTTCTTTGAGCAGTCTATATTTATTAGCAATTCCTATTGTAATAAGTAATAAGTATTTCCCATTGTGTATGGTAAAAATTCAACTGTGTATGTGCAGTGTGTGTGTGTATAATTTAATCCATTAACAGAAGTGTATAACAGTATCCTGAATAATGAAAATTTTGAAAATTTGTAACTAAATATAAAATACAATCAGGAAATACAGTCAGAAACATCTGCTTACCAGCAAGTCAAGCTTTTACAAAGCACTTTTTTATAATGACTTTATTTTTGGACTCCCTACCATAAAATATTTAAATTTTGAGTAAATCATTTAAATTTAAAAGTACTTAAAATGAATTTTGTCTTGATTTCAGTTCGTGGATTTTTTTGTTTTTTTAAGTAGTTAGAGAAAAGCTGTGGTAGTTCCCAACTGTGTTAGAAACAGTTGTCAAGTGTGGTTCTTTACACCGTGAGACTGGGAACTGTTTCTAAACACACAGTTGTTAGTAGCACAGATTTGCCTAAGTTTCCTATCTCATCTTTCACTATGAGTAAGTAATTTGGAATATATATAGTATTTGTGGGGGGGGGGGAGTCTGTAAATTAAATTCTACAAACTATTTTCTAATTTTAGGTTAGTTTATAACTTAGAATGTATAGACTTTAAACCCCAGCCAGTCAATAATGTTTTTTGCAAGTCTTTAGTGTAGTTATAAAACTATATCAATCAAAGTATTCTGCTACCTCAGATGGCAAAAGACACTGGGGATTCTTATTTGAATCCTATATCCGTTTTCAGAACTACTTACTATCAAAGATAGGAAAGATTGTTTTTTCGTTAAATAATCATTTTTATTCTCTAGAAGTCTTTACTTATCCCTGTGGCTCCTATTAGTAGTGACGATTCTAGTATATTTATAATAGAGGATTTGTAGTAAAGTCTAGAAATGATAAAATAAAATTTGAAATTATTATGAATATATAGCATCCTTTTAAATTACATATTAATTTTCTGTCCTTTAGGAGAACTGATAAAAGTTTGATGAAGGATATGTGTGTGTGTATTAACACACACAGTTAAGCACCACATAACGATTTGGTCCGTGACAGACTACTTATAGAACAGTGTCCTGTAAGATTATAATAGTATACTTTTACTGTACCTTTTCTGTATTTAGATATGTATAGATATGCAATTATTTACCATTGTGTTGCAGTTGCTTACAGTATTCAGTACAGTAATAGTGTTGTATAGGTTTGTAACCTACGAACAATAGGCTATGCCATATAGGCTAGGTATATAGTAGGCTATACCATCTAGGTCTGTGTCAGTATACTCTGTGATGTATGCACAACAAAATTGCCTGATGATGCATTTCTCAGAACATATGCCTGCTTTAAGTGACACATGACTTTATGTCTGCACTGTCTAATTTGGATAGCCACTAACTACATGTGGCCATTGAGCACTTGAAGTATGACTAGTCTGAACTGATGCTTGCTATGTTAAAAAATACATACGAATAGGCTGGGCACGGTGGCGGCTCACACCTATAATTCTTGTACTGTGGGAGACCGAGATGAGGGGATTGCCTAAGCCTGGGTTCGAAACCAGCCTGGGCAACTTGGTGAGACCTCGTCTCTACAATAAATCAAAAAATTAGCTTGGAGTGGTGGTACATGCCTGTAGTTCAGCTATTTGGAAGGCTAAGGCGGAAGGATCACCTGAGCCCAGCAGGTCGAGGCTGCAGTGGCCATGAGTGTGCCACTGCACTCCAGCCTGGGCAACAGAGTGAGACTCCAACTCAAAAAAAAAAAAAAAAAGTACTACTTTCAAGGATTTAGTGTGAAAAAAATATGAGGTATCTCAGTATTTTATATTTACATGTTGAAATATTTTAGATATACCACGATAAATAAAATACATTATAATTAGTTTCACAGCTGGGTATGGTGACTCATGTCTATAGTACCGGCACTTTGGAAGGCCAAGGTGGAAGGATCATTTGAGCCTAGGTATCAAGACCAGCTTGGACAACATAACAAGACCTCATCTCTACAAAAAAATGTATATATTAACTACATGTGGCGGTGTGCGCCTGTAGTCCCAACTACTTGGGAGACTAAGGCAGAAGGACTGCCTGAGCCTAAGCAGTTGAGGCTATGGTGAGCTGTGTTCATGCCACTGCACTCCAACCTGGGTAACAGACTGAAACTCCTGCTCAAAAAATAAAAATAATAAAAATAGAATGAATTCACTTTTATTTTTTAATGTGGCTACTAGAAAATTCAGTGAAATATATGGATAGCATTCTGTTTCTGTTGGACATGTCAGTCTTGTTTTTTTCTGAGTAAAAATTAAGTTTTTTGTAAATAACAGCTAAAATGAAATATTTTTGGTATTGAGAGGTTTGTTTAGTAGTCCTTAGATTACAGCTTGGCATCTAAATATTGGCTTTCTAAGATTAGATGTAAAAATGAAACTATAAAGTTAAAAAAAATTACCAAAAAAATTATTATTATTATTAGTTTTTTGAGTTGGAGTCTCACTCTGTCACTCAGACTGGAGCGCAGTGGCCGCTCACAGCCACTGCAGCCTCGACCTGCTAGGCTCCGGTGATCCTTCCGCCTCAGCCTTCCAAGTAACTGGAACTACAGGCGCATGCTACCATGCCCAGCTTATTTTTTATTTTATTGTAGAGATGAGGTCTCGCCAAGTTGCCCAGGTGGGTCTCGAACCTGTGGGCTCAGGCAGTCCACTCACCTCAGCCTCCCAAAGTGCTGGGATTACAGGCTGAGCCACTGAGCCCGGCTCAAAAAAATTATTTTGCGGTTTTGTTGTTAGACTTGTTGGCACAAAACAGTAACTAATCCTTCATAATTTTATGTTGGAGCCCGTTTGGCATCTATCATGATTCATTGGCTTTATCCATTGTTGTATTTATTTATGTAACAATTTTTTTCTACAACCCTCTCCCCCTATTTATGTAACAGATTTTTTTTGTGTACTCCAACTCTGTCTTGGGGGGATACTTCTCCATAATTTCATGCAGGAACAAAAAATGATGGCTGTACATGTAATCTTGTTTGTGGATTTAGAGGTTGGAAGAAGTTGAGGCATGTCTTGCCTGGATTTTTTTTTTTTCTTTTTTTGTATAAATAGAATGTAAGGTCATCATAGCCCAATAGCTTGCCACTAGTGATGGCTTTTGGGGAAACTCCTTGAATTGAGTAAAATTAAAGCGTTCTCCATGGGTAGGAATCAACATTTATTGATACTTGTTGGGCACCAAGCTAAACACTGAAGAAGAATATGAAAGAGAGGACACTTGCCCTCAGAGTGTATAATTTTATTAGGAAAATAAGACATCTAACAAAAAAAGTAAATATAGCATAAGACAGCGAAGGAATATAGTACATATTCAGTATTATTGGAGAAGATGAAGAAAATACAAATTACTAGAGATTTTTTAAAAGCTTTCTCCTTTGCTTGGTAGCCAAGAAATCTTTTCAAGAATGAGGCCTTTTTAAATATCTTCTACCTGATTCTAAGAACAGTAATGTATTATGAGAACTGTATAGAAATTTAGCACATATTCTTTACCTCAGCACAGAGTTCAATGCAGTAATTTTAGAACTGAGCTTTAAGTGTTCTAGAACAGAACAACCTTTACAAATAGGAAGTTGGGATTTCTGTGGTATACATGATTTAAACCATCTAGCTTCTGTAGTTTATCACTGTGTATTTCGCACTGCGGCTGAACTAACACCACCTTCTCTTTCCTGTTTTTACCTCTGAATTCCTTTTCAGTCTTTTTTTTTTTTTTTTTTGGAGTAGGAGTCTCATTCTATTGCCCAGGCTGAAGTGCAGTGGCATGCTCACAACCACTGCAACCTTAACCTGCTGGACTTAGGCAATCCTTCCGCTTCTGCTTTCCAAGTAGCTGAAACTACAGGTGTGTGCCACCATACCCGGCTAATTTTTTTGATTTATTGTAGAGACAAGGTCTCGCCATATTTCCCAGGCTGGTCTTGAACCCATGGACTTAGGCAATCCTCTCACCTCTACCTCCCAAAGTGCTGAGATTACAGGCGTGAACCACCACATCCAGCCTTCCTTTTCAGCCTTTAATATTGATGTGTTGACGATGAGCAGGAAAAGATTCCAGGGTGGGCTGGGTGGGTATCTGTAATAATAAGCTCTATAGATTTTAAACAGGGAAGGGGAAAGAAGGAAGAGGTTGTATAGGATGGAAAAGTTGAGTAGAAACTGACTGTGGGGGTATAGCAAACCAACGTGATAGAGATATTACTCCCACATGTGTACTCAAAATGAAATACATAAGAGAATAAAACTGTAGATGCATAACTAAACTTTAAGGAATGAATGACAAGAAGGAAATTCACAGGTGCCAGAAATCAGATAAATTAAAGCAGTAAGTGGGAGCTGTTGCTGTTATACAATAGCACAGGCACCTTTTAGTCCTAGATATAAATCCTGAAGGGTCTGGGGTAGAAATTTTTGCACATACTGGGAATAGGAAATGTGGCCTTGGGCCTTTTCAAAATAGAGCTGTACAAAGACCCAGGAGTGCAGCCTAGAACTTTAAATAATATTCCTAATTGTGCATAAAAATTAGAAAAAGTGCCCGCCAGTCAAATATTCAAGGACGAGCTCAATGATAGAACAGTCAGAAGTCAAGAATATATAATGCATGTGTAAAATAATTAAAGAAATGAGGCCAGGTGTGGTGGCTCACACTGTAATCCCAGCACTTTGGGAGACCAAGAAGGAGGATTGCTTGAGCTCAGGAGTTCAAGACCAGTCTGGGCAACATAGCAAGACTTCATCTCTACCACAAAAAAAAAAATGAAAGAACTATCTGGGCTTGGTGACACACACCTGTAGTCTCAGCTACTCCAAGAAGGATTGCTTGAGCCCAGGAGGTCAAGACAGTGGGCCATGATCATGCTATTGCACTTCAGCATGGAAGACAGTGAGACCCCAATTCAAAATAAATTTTTTTTTAAACTTGAAGAAATGAAGCATGATAAGGTAACAGATTAGTGTGAAAAAGAAACTATAAGACTTGGAAAAAAATGAAATCAACTTTTAGAAGTTAAAAATGCCATGAATTATATTTACAATCATGAATTATATATATAATCATGAATTATATTAGCTGGGTTAAATTTCAGATTAGACAGATATTCTCACTTTGGCCGAAAAGGAAAAAAATCTAGCAATAAATGGTTAAAAAGAATCAAATCTAGAATATAATCATATAAAAGAAATTGAAAATATAGGATTGAAAAAATACTTGGCTGATTAAAACAAAAAGCTGATTGAAAAATACTGTTATTGGTCAGGCTTGGTGGCTCAACCTGTAATCCCCAGCACTTTGGAATACCAAGGCAAGTGGATTACCTGAGCCTGTGGGTTTGAGACCAGCCCAGACAACTTGGCAAGACCTCATCTCTACAATAAATAAAAAATTAGCCAGGTATGGTAGTGCATGCACCTGTAGTTCCGACTACTTAGAAGTCTGAGGCAGAAGGATCGCTGAAGGCCAGCAGGTTACCACTGGGGTGGCCGTGAGTATGCCACTGTACTCTAGCCTGGGCAACAGAGTGAGACTCCAACTCAAAAAAAGAAAAAAGAAACAAAGAAAGAAAACTACTGTTATCAGACAAAAATAGATTTTTAAGGCAAAAATCATTGTTAGTATTAAAGAAAGCCATTACATAATGATGAATGGAAGAATTCACCAGAAAGAAACAATTATCTTGAATATGTGCGTCCAAATAATATTATCTCATATATATAAAGCAAAAATTTGCAGGCAAAAAATAAATAAAAGTCAGTAAACCACCACTACCACCCTCAACAAAACCGAAGGCTTTTTGTTAAATATTTGAACAATACAGTTAACAAAGTTGATCTTTTACACATGTTTAAACTGTACTCTAAAAATTAGATGTTCCTTCAAGCACATGTGACCATTTATAGAAATTAATCACATATAAGACCACAAAGGGATGGTTCCACAGATGTCTAGGTGTATCACAGTGGCTTCTTCTCTGACTACAGTGTAGTTCATGGAAACTCACTTGGTTTTCTGAATTTCATTTGAAAGTGTTAATCGAATAATATTTAAATGAAATAATAAAGCTCTGCATATGAGCTCAGGCATACTACTGAGTGTTCTGAATCTGTTACTCTATAATTAAGTTCTTTTAGCAGCCTGTGAATTATAAGGTACTATTCATTTTTAGTAGATTAGAAAATGAAGTAAAAATTAGCCAGGTGTGGAAGCACATACCTATAGTCCTAGCTACTTGGAAGGCTGAAGCTGGAGGATCACGAGCCCATGAACTAGAGGTTACAGTAATCTATGGTTATGCCACTGCACTCAAGTCTAGGCAACAGAACAAGACCCTGTCTCAAACCACAACAAAACAGATTATACTTTGACAAGCTCCCCCCTTTTATGACTTTATTATTGTAAAATGTAGCCAAGTCAGGAAACCTATATAAAACAAATATCTTATTGAGTTAGGTAGTTACCCTTGTAATACCAGCATGTCAAAAAATGAAACTTTACTAGCCATTATAGAAACCTTTTATATACCCCATTCCAATTATATTCCCCTCCCTTCCCACTAAAAGAATTTCTATGATCATGTTCTGGCTTTTTTCTTTATAATTTTATTAACAAATATACATTCTTAAACAGTGTGCTTTGATTTTGCTTATTTTTTCTTCACTGTTTTTCCCATCCAGTTTATTCGTTGAAGAAACTGGTAGCTTGACTTGTTGAGTTTCTTATAGTTTTGAACAGATTCAGGTTTGGTGTTTCTGGCAAGACTATGATTGTGCTTTTTCAACAGGTACAATATAATCTCCTGGTTGTTTTTGTGATATTAGGGACTACCAGTATATGATGGTTAAATCTATCAACTCATTAGAGATTACCAAATAGTAATTGTTGAATTTTATTATTTCTTCTTCATTACTAGAATGTTTCTATAGAGAAGCTTCTCCTCATCTAATACGTAGTTACCTGGTGGTTCTGTTTATATAAGAGAGGATGAATAAGTGTTGATTATTTTTTAATCTACCAGTTTTCACAATGGTTTGAATGGTTGGTTTCCACTATCATCTTTCAAAATAATTATTATATATATATTATGAACTTATGGATTTAAATTTATTTATTTCAGTGGCCAGTGGGAGTCTCTTCAGGTTGACTCTCTGCCCTATGGAGTTTATATATTAGGAAATATATACCTACACATGCATATGTATGTATAGCTTTTAAAACATACATAAATATTAAACATATTCTGGTTATCTCAATTTTTATACTTACTATATATTGGAGATGGTGTCACATCAGTCTATATAGAACTATATTTTGTTTTTTGTTTCTCATTGTCAAATGGGTAGTGTGCTGATGTCATAACAAGGTTGGAGGCACATCTCACATGTGTGTGAGCACCCAGTTATCACACTGAGGAACTGCAAAAGGATTAGAACTACTTTATATTCTGTAACAACCACAAAGCAGTCTATTGTATGGCTATATCTTAGTTTATTTAACAAAGCCTAATTGGTGAACATTTTGTTTGTTACCTGGAGTATCATAAACAATCCTGCAGTGAACATCTTGGTGTGTACTACTTTGTCCACACACGTGAATATAGCTGCAGAATCAATTCCCAGAAATGGAATGGCTAAATAATACCTACTGCCAAATTACTCTCCACAGAGTACTTAAGAACTGTTGTTTCCTTCATATTATGCATTCATAATACTTTGCTTGATATTATTTTATAATACTTTTCTTCATATTATGCTTTTGTAAAATTTTGTAGTATATGATTGGTCTTTTTCATCTTTGATAATCTGCTAGATAAAAAGTAATTCCTTGTACTTTTTATTTATATTTCCTTAATTCTGAATTATTCACATCCTTGGCTCAATTTTCTATTGAATTGTTGATCTTTTCCATATTGATTTGTAGGTACTCAGAAATTACCCATTTGTGATAAGAATTGCAGTAATTTTTCCTGATTGTATTTCTTCTTTAGAATGTATCTGTGATGTCCATATCCAAGAAGAATTTAAAATTTTTTAAGCCAGGCTTGGTGGCTCAGCCTGTAATCCCGTGCCTTTGGGTGGCTGAGGTGAGTGGATTGCCTGAGCCTGCGGGTTCGAGACCCGCCTGGGCAACTTGGCGAGACCTCATCTCTACAATAAATCAAAAAATTAGCTGGGCATGGTGGCGTGCACCTGTAGTTCCAGCTACTTGGAAGGCTGAGGCGGAAGGATCGCTAGAGCCCAGCAAGACTGCGGTGGCTGGGAGTGGCCACTGCACTCCAGTCTGGGTGACAGAGTGAGACTCCAACTTAAAAATAAAATAAAATAAAATTTTTTAAGTATATTACTCAAATTCATTAAGTTTTGTTTTGAGTCAGGATCTCTCACTCTGTCACCTAGGCTGGAGGCAGTGGCACAATCACAGCTTACCACAACCTTGACCTTTTGGGCTCAGGCAATCCGGACACCTCAACCTCCTGAATAGTTGGGTCTACCAGGTGCATGCCACCATGCCCAGCTAACTTTTTAATTTTTTTGTAGAGACGAGGCCTTACTATCTTGAACTCCTGGGCTCAAACAGTCCTCCCACCTTGACCTCTCAAAGTGCTGGGATTACAGGTGTGAGCCACAGTGCCTAGCCAGAACTTAATAGCTTTTTTGTTTTTAATCTGAACTTAGAAAATAGTTAGGAGTACAATGCAAAGAAACTCCTTTAATAACACTTGAAGAGTTAAGTTGCCAATCTGTTATTCTGTCACCTCCTAATGCTTTGGTGTATATTTCCTACAAATAAGGATATTCTAAATAATTATACTACAGCTATAAAAATCAGATAATTGCCAGGCACGGTGGCTCATGCCTATAATCCCAGCACTTTGGGAAGCTGAAGTAAGAGGATTGCCTGAGCTCACAGGTTTGAGACCAGCCTGGGCAACTTGGCGAGACCTCATCTCTACAATAAATCAAAAAATTAGCCAGGCATGCTGGTGCGTGCGTGTAATTCCAGCTACTTGGAAGGCTGAGGTGGAAGGATCACCTGAGCCCAGCAGGTCGAGGCTACAGTGGCTGTGAGCATGCCACTGTACTCCAGTCTGGGCGACAGAGTGAGACTCTAACTCAAAAAAAGAATCAGATAAGTAACATTGATACATTATTACTATCTAATCTTTAGACTCCATTCAACTTTCACTAATTGTTCTAGGCTGAGTGCAGTGACTCACGCCTGTAATCCTAGCACTTTGGGAAGTAGAAGCAGGAGGATCACTTGAACCCAGGAGTACAAGACCAGCTTGGGCAACGTAGTAAGACCTCATTTCTACCTGCCCCCCCCCCCAAAAAAATTAGCAAGGTGTAATGGTGCACGCCTACAGTCTCAGCTACTTGGGTGGCTGACTCAGGAAGATCGCCCAAGCCCAGGATGTCAAGGCTGTGGTGAACCATGATCATGTCACTACACTCTAGTGTAGGTAACAGAGTAAGACCCCCTCCCCAAAAAAAATTTTTAAAGGGTACTTGTTCCTAAACCAGGGGAGTGAGGACCAGTTGGAGGCCCAAACTTCACCCGCACATAGATTACTTATGTACCTACTCCTGACTTGTACCCCACAACTCTATAACTCTATGATAAATAAAATTTTTTATTTATTTTTTAATTTTTTATTTTTTTGTGTGAGTTGGAGTCTCACTCTGTCACCCAGACTGGAGGGCACTGGCCGCTCCCGGCCACCGCAGCCTCGACCTGCTGGGCTCCGGCGATCCTTCCACCTCAGCCTTCTGAGTAGCCGGAACTACAGGCACGCGCTACCACGCGTTGTATACCTGTTGTAAAACACAGAGAAGTATAAAGAAAAAAGATAACCTATAGCTTCAATAAATTTACTATTAACAGTTTGTCATATTTCCTTCTAGTTATTTTGCCTATAGATTCTTTCATTTATTATAGTTAAAATTATACAGCATATAAAATTTTGTATTCTGCTCTTTTAACTTTTTATAACATAACATTTTTCCATGTTATTAAAAACTCTTTGCAAAAGCACTGTTAGTGGTTGTACCACAACCCTCCAAGCAGACGTTACGTTTCTGGACATTTACATTATTTACAATTTCTCCTCACTATTAACTACGCTGTTATGAAAAATTTGTACACAAGGCAAAAAATTTTCAGAAGTTGTACACAAGGCAAAAAATTT